>NW_019524849.1:42221-108135 GCF_002814215.2 Seriola lalandi dorsalis | reverse complement strand
GGGGGGGGAGGGGGGTGGAGGGGTAGGGAGGTGATGGGAACAAAAGAGGAGTGAAGTACAAACTGCAGTGTTTACCAAAGTAAACTGCTGAATGTGCCACTGCACCTGCAGCATCTGTCATGTTACCATGGTTACCTGCAGGTTAGCACACCTGGAGATCTGGAACAAACACCAGGATTACAACACACACCTAACAGCCAATCAGTAAACAGCATTATTTATGGCCCTAAGAAAGTATCAGGTCACTCCTTGGATCCTGGAAGATGATCCAGTGTTCCTTGAGGATGAGGAGGTACCAGATCAGGTTCTAGTGGTCCAGTACGTGGTTTCAGTGATTCTTTAATAGCTTTCCTTGAGGAGCTGCCAGGAGTCATGGAAGAACCTTTAAGGAGGTTCCAGACAGACGAATAGATGTTCCAGGAACCTTTAATTGGTTTCCAGGGGTTTGGAAGGTTCCAGAGGTTCCATTTGTTTTTCAAGGAACCTGCTGATCATGGAATGGTTCCCAGGTGTCCTTAAGTTGACTGGTGACAGAACCTGGAGCATCAGTCCTTTTGCCGTGGTTACCTGCCGGTTAATAATCAGATTGTAGTTACACCTGAACTGTGTGACACATGACAGCCAATCAGAGAGCAGCACACTTCATTGCTATGGTACGAGGTGAAGCTGATGATGAGGAGGAGTCAGGTGTGAGGAGGTTTGTGGTGGCTCACCTGCTGGTCAGGTATGTCGTCAGAGATCATCAGGTCCAGGTGTGACTCAGGAGAGATGTTGAGGTGTTCAGCTGAAGGTGCGAGCTGACAGGTATGGAAAAGGAAGTCTGCTTGATCCTCTCAGACATGTTTCTGAATATCACATAACCCTGCAAGCTCTCACGTGTTCAGTCGTGTCCTCGTTGAAGCTGAAACTGGATTCCCTGATGCTCTGAGCAGCAGAGGTGGACTTTCAAACCACAACTGAACACCTGCTAACGCCTGCTATCACCTGCTAACACCTGCTGACACCCGCTGACACCCGCTAACACCCGCTAACCCCCGGCCTCTGTCATCAGTTTGAAAGGTACAATCAGCGTTCACTCCCGGGTCACATGACTCTACAGTAGTCTCCAGGTGTTTATCAGCTGTGATCAGCAGTGATATAAACATGACACCAGGTGAACAGCGCGTAGCCCTTTCCTACCTGTCTAGGTGCTGTTAAACAGAAACACTAGAGCTGCAGCCAATCACTGATCGAATCGTCTCACACAGGAGCTCCAACCTCTGATGAATCCATGTCACCCGTCTGACCAGCAGCTAAGAGCTTACTGTGTGAGTGTGTGTGTGTGTGTGTGTGTGTGTGTGTGTGTCTGTTCCTCTGTGAAACACCTTTATCTTCTGACCTGAACTACGAAATATTACCAATAATCTTTATATTGATCTGATGATCAAACACAGATGTTATCAGACTAAGTCAGTGTGAACACACACGCACAGAGAGGGTGTGGCTCATTCATCCTCAGAATCCTTTGAGTCTGATAGAAAAACATGAACAGACAGGTGACTGATCAAACATGAATTTATTTTCTGTCTGTCCTTTTCCTCATTTTTGACTTTAACGCTCCGTTACCTCCAGAAGCCCCCCATCTACGCCCCTTCATCTCTACCTCTCTCTCCCCTCCCTCTCTTCACCCCCACACTTTACCCCTCTCTCTTCCCTCTGTCCTTCTCCAGACCTCTCTCTCTCTCTCTCGCTCGCTCTCTCTTGCTCTCTCTCTTTCTTCCAACTTTAACTCTCTCATTTTACTTTCTGACAACCGACAACTCTCTCTCTCTCTCTCTCTGTTCAGCTGCATGAATTATAGATGAACCTCTCTCTATCCCCTAACACACACACACACACACACACACACACACACACACACACACACACAGGCCCCCCATCAGGCTGAAGGAGGAAGTTATTACCATACAGACAGTGTGAGGATGTTCAGTATTACCATGGAAATGTTGAAGCATCTGTGTGTGTGTGTGTATGTCCTGAGGCCTCTCTTGGTGTTTCCCAGCATGCACTGGGGCAAGTTAAACAGCGATAGTTTCAGTCTGAACCAACACACAGCAGGAGGGAGGGAGGGTCGAGCGAGCATGACTCAAACACAAGAGAGAGAGTGATGAATAGTGTTTTGTATGAGAGGGAAACATGGGTCATAAGACCAGAGTGAGGTCCTGACAGCGCCACCTACAGGCTGCAGACGTCACAACAGCCAAAGTATGACACTATAAATATTCATCCTCAGGTCACATGACCTAGTCATGGGGTCATACAGGTGTGCTTTGTCTCAAGTGGAACATCACATAAATCTGAGAGGAAATATCAGATATGATGAAAAAAAACATAATGATTTTCATTACTGATAAAAAAATATAATAAAAAGTATGAAATAATTCATCACAGACGGAGACGACGTCTTCAGATATTTCATTTGATCAAACAGTAGTTTACAACATAAAACAGAATCTCAACTTCATCAAAATTAATTTTCTGTCAGTCAACTTATTGATCAACTGACCAATCATTTCATCTCTAATGAACATACAGATTATTGACAGAATGAATACAAAGACTCTTGACAGCAAAGACCAGGTCCCCCTGAGTCCTGAATCTAGTCGTGAACAGTAACAGTCTAATATCTGGGTGTGGTCACAGGTGCAGCAGATCACACCTGACCACACCTGCTGGGATGTTGGCTGTGGTCAGAGGTAAGAGTTTTACAGTCTGGTGACAGAAAACTGCCTTCAGACTGAAACCAGTTTGACACCAGTTTAAAACTCCAGTCTGTCATAAAAACCAACCAACCCACTGGAGGTTAGAGTCGTTTCACTGTGTTGCCGTGGTTGCGGGTGTGTTGCCATGGTGACGTTACCACAGTCAATTACAGTTTGACCGTCACATGAAAAGTGTGAAGCAGCAAAATATTTTATTAATAAGTTGAGAGAGAAACAGACAGAGAGAGAGTCTGCAGGGCTCAGCTTCACCTGCTCAGGTGTATTTACATATTTATATTCGATATTTCAGGCTGTGAAACAGATTCATGTTCCTTGACTCTAATCTGAGACGTAACGGTTCAGCTTTGCTCTGAAACAGCAGCGGGAACTCAGTGTTCAGTCAGAAATCAGTGTCTCTGTGGGCTGAAGGTGAAGTCAAGAACAAATCCCTCTGTGGATTTAAAATAAGGCTCACGTCACAGATCATTTTCTGCAGAGTCTCTGTTCTGTAGCAGTTTCAGTCTGATGTCGAACAGCCAGAGCTGGAGGACCTTTCACCCAACCCGAAGCAAACAGGACTGATGATCTCTAACACTGCAGTGTGTGTCAACTCTAATCTTTCAGTGTGTACACATGCTGAGACACTTTGTCAATATTTAACCAACATTTAGCCAACACTTTGTTGATGATCCGCGTGTCTCCGTGTTTTCCTATTTGCTGATAACATTAGATTAAGACTAAGATTTTGACAAGTACCAGTTCCTCTTCTGTGTTTTTAATCTCTCTCTCTCTGTCTCTCTCTCTCTTGCTCTCTCTGTCTCTGTCTCTCTGTCTCTCTCGCTCTCTCTCTCTCTGTCTCTGTCTCTCTCTCTCTCTCTCGCTCTCTCTCTCTGTCTCTGTCTCTCTCTCTCTCTGTCTCTCTGTCTCTCTCTTGCTCTCGCTCTCTCTCTCTCTCTGTCTCTCTGTCTCTCTCTCTCTCTCTGTCTCTCTCTCGCTCTCTCTCTCTCTCTCTCTCTCTCGCTCTTTCTCTCTGTCTCACCTGTTACAGGTAAAGAGGAGCTGCCATGTTGGCCTCCTCCATCCTCCCGTCTCTTCTCTTCCTCCTCCTCCTCCTCCTCCCTCCCTCCTTCTCTGCTGATGTCATTGTGACCTCAGACCCCTCAGTGCGATGGGTGGAGCTACATGGCGCCCCCCTCTCTCACTTACTGCTGGACCCGAGGACAGGGCGTCTGTATGTAGGCGGGGTTGACCACCTTTACCAGTTGACATCTGACCTGGAAGTGATGTCACATGTTAGGACCGGCCCTCACTTGGACTCCCCGGACTGCCTGCCCCCCATTGTCCCTCAGGACTGTCCCTCAGCCGTACCCACACACAACCACAACAAACTGCTGCTGATGGAGGCGGGACAGGGAGCGGAGCCAGGGAGTTTGATCGTCTGTGGTTCGCTCTATCAGGGCATCTGTGATAAAAGGTAAGAGTTCATCATGATTGAATCAGTCAGTAAGAGAAGAACAACAGTCAGCTGCATCATGACTTTAAGCATGACATCATTTCCTCCCCTCAGAGGACAGCCAGTAACGATGAAGAGAGATTAGACTCTAACGGCCCAGTGCATGCTGGGAGGCTTCCCTACATCATTTAGCCGACACTATGCCGACATTTAGCCGACCTTTCAGTCCTCTTACTGTTTTATCAGAGTGGTTTTAGCCTGACAGCGTCATGTGGTCTGGATTAGTTAAATCATGAACTGTATTAAGGGAGTCCACTGAGTGTGGCCTTCTCTCTCTCTGCAGGAGTCTCTCCAATATCTCTCAGCTCATCTATCAGACGTCTAACCCCGTAGACACTCAGTACGTCGCCGCCAACGACCCCCGAGTCTCCACTGTCGCTGTGGTAGTTACCATAGAGAACAAACAGGAAGTGAACGGCGTGCTGCGTCTCATGCTGGTTGGTCGAGGCTACACCAGTAAAGGTCCCGGTGACATCCCACCAATCACGACGCGGCGTCTGTTCCCGGTGGTCCCACCTCGCCGGGCGTTCTCTCAGGAGGAGGAGCTGGGGAAACTTGTCGTAGGAAGTTACTCTGAGTACAACAACCATTTTGTGAAGGCTGTTGCCCACGGTGAACACGTCTACTTCCTGTTCTCGAGGCGGGACATGTGGCACAAGAAGGAGTACCGGACCTATGCCTCCCGCCTCTGCACCTCTGACCGCAGTTTCTACTCATATGTGGAGGTGCCACTGCTGTGCCACGGTGGATACAACCTGGCTCAGGGGGCGTGGTTAGGAAACCACTCAGGTGAACCCGCCCTGTTTGTCGTCATGGCAGTAGGGCAGGCGTCCACACCTGTAGCGACTGGTCGATCTGCACTGTGTGTTTTTGGGATGGCAAAGCTGGACGCCATGCTGCGACAGGCACAGGAAGTGTGTTACACAGAGGGAGGACGAGGCAGCAACGGACAGGAAGAAGCCTACATCGAGTACGCTGTGTCATCGAAATGTCTCAAACTACCAAAGGTAAACACACATCTCATTTCCTTCTCTGCTGTCACTGTGGGTGACACCTAAACGTATCCATCACAGTCACCAGGAGTTTGTCTCCATAGCAATGAGTCTGACTGTCGATCAGTAAATATTCTGATCTGGTCTGACTGATGACATCACAGATTAAATCTGATGACATCAGATGGTTTGGATTGTGTGTGTGTGTGTGTGTGTGTGTGTGTGTGTGTGTGTGTGTGTGTGTGTGGATTAAAGCTGTTATCTTCAGCAGCTGGATTTATCATTAGACAGCTGTCACTCAAATACACAGTCACACACAGCCGGTAGGACTGATCTGACCCAGATATTATCATGTACACGCACACACACGCGCACACACACACACACACACACACACACACACACACACACACACACACAGACACAGATTAACTGCATTGCCTTTGTGTTGTTGAGTGGATAAAAACAGGAGTGTTAAAGGTGAATGGACACATGAGTCTTTTTGCACATCTGTTCACACCTGTAGTAGCACTTTACACCTTCATGTGTCCAGAAGTTTGTGGACAGCCCTAAAGAAGAGAGAGCAGGATCATCACAGAAGTTCTCCTCTGTGATGCTCAGTAACATCTCTAACAGCTTCCACATGATGCTGCCGAGTGCGGTCACTATGCCAAAATCACCCAGGGCTGGTCCTGGGATTTGATCTGTGGCTTTTAGTTCAAATGATGGGAGATCTTAAAGTCCCTCCAGAGCAGCCATGAGATGATAAACAACATCAAGAGGATTAAAAAACATTTCCGCTCAAGAACTGTAGAACGGTAAAGTTTAAGCTCCTCTGGATAAAAGATCAACATGAGTGGTGTATAATTAAAGTGAAGCAGCTCACAGCTCAGACACACACATCATTAGTACAGTTGGTGTTTGAGCGTAGAACTTATCAAGATACTATATTCCTGTTTCTTTTCTGGTGAGACGCAACCTGCGGCTCCAGGTTTATGAGGATGAATCAAACATTTTATCTAATATGACACAACACAGTGTTGTTCACTCAAATTACTTACGTCACAAATCCCTCCAGTAAACGGAAATCTGAGCCAGACCGTCCCTGCAACTGCTGGTCACATTGAAACCAGGACCAGGAGGCTTTTAGACCTTGACACCACAGTCTCATTACACTGTCATAAAACTTCCACTAGTGTAGTTATTTCCCCTCAGCACTGTTCACATGCATGCTGATGTTTGTTTGAGTCACTGACTCTCTCTCTCTCTCTCTCTCCCATTTATCTGTAAGGTCTCTCTCTCCGAGTACCCCTGTGGGGGGGAACACACACCGAACCCCATCGCCAGTGCTGTGCCGCTCCCGGCCACGCCCACCTTTACCTCCACCACCCAGCTGACCGCCGTCACCACGGCTACAGAGGCGGGACACACCATCACCTTCCTGGGAGACAGAGAGGGACAACTGCACAAGGTGGCAACACGAGCACAGTATATACTTTTTCATTGTTCCCTTTTGTCGGTTTGATTCCCGGATCAGCGGGATGAGTGTAAGAACAGCAGTGTTGCCACACTGAGGTGCCCTTGAGCAAGGCCTGAAACCCCCAGCTGGTCCAGGGACCATCAGATCAGACTGGTTGTACAGATCACAGCTGTGACGGTTTCTGGACCTGAAGTTTCCTGTTTGTGTTTGTTTGTAACTGCACCAGGAAACACCTCCCGGGCTGAAAATACACAGCAACTACACACAGCTACACAACACAACTCATTTACATCTCTCACACACGCACACACACAGACACACAGACACACACTCACACACACACACAGACACACACACAGTGAACAGCTTGTAGCCTGAGGCTCTTTATCACCAAACAAACGGCTGTTAGTGTGATGACTAACGGGCGTTTAGCTGCGGGGTGGGGGGTTGGGTGGGTTGGGGTTGTCACAGGGGAGCATGCTCAGACTCTTGTTGTTCATTGGTTATTGGTCCCCCAGGTGCACTCTGGGTAAGGATCCAGAAGGACACCTCTGAAACATTTACTGTGTGTGTGTGTGTGTGTGTGTGTGTGTGTGTGTGTTAATGAGGTAAACAGCAGAGCTTTGATTCATCCTGTTAATATTTAATCACACACACGCTCTCAGAAGTTTACAGCTCTGTTCTGTTCAGATAAATTCTGAGCTTGTTCACTCGCAGAGATGAGACCAGCTCAGATACAGGACCACAGACCACAGCACTGATCCATCCGTCAGCTCACACACTGTCCAATCAGAGCAGAGGATGTACAGTAGACATGTTCAACACAACACAGATTACTACTCCTCATCTGTGTGTGAACGCAGTGTTAAGGTGAAACAGAGCAGCTCCTCCTCCTATGATGTGTCCTGGTCTGGATCCTGTCTGTGGTGGACTCAGACTCATCACCGCCCCTCTGCTCTCAACAACTCTGAGTCTTTACGTCTTCGCACTGTCACCTCAGTGAGAGAGGAGTTCAAACCCCACTTACTTTATAACCAATCAATGAGTGCGTGGTTCTATCAGAGTGTTTTAAGAAGCCCAGTGTCGGCACCTGGAGTCAGACCAGTGTACCTGGACTGGTTCCGGCTGAGCATCATTTATCCAGGTGTGCTGAGGTGGGACTAGCAGCGGAGATCAGCCACTGTCAGGTGCGACCACCTGTGATGATCCAGGTGTGGTCATGTGATCTGTGACTCTGGAGGTGGATCGAAGCAGCAGCATGGACTCTGTTCATTTTCTATAAGTTACATGATAGATGAAGGTGGAGGATCTGTGGTTGTGGTGAAACAGCACCACCTGCTGGCCACTTGCTAAAACAGAGCACTTCCTGTTGAGTCAAGGTTTGTTTGAGTGCAGTGGTTTCTTAGTCTCTTTAAAACCAGTGAGGTCACGTCATCATCATCATCATCATCATCATCATCATCATCATCATCATCATCATCATCATCATCATCATCATCATCACTGTGATGATGAACACAAACATGTTGAACCTCTTACTATTACATGTTAATAACTGAACTCCCCTGTGTTCCAGGTGTTGGTGCGCACTGACTGGTCAGGTGATCTGTATGGCAGTGTGTCGGTGAACAGCGGCAGCGCTGTCAGTGCTGACCTCCTATTGGACGAGAGCCAGCAGCACATTTATGTTTTAACCAGCAGCAGGGTGAGAGACATCCTCCTCCATGGTTCCTGTCTGTCTCTGTCTTCATCCTGTCTCTCTTTCTCTCTGATGATCAAACTGACATGTTGTTGTTTCCTCTCAGTTGTCAAAGGTTCCTGTGTCGTCATGTGAGAGACAGACAGACTGTCAGTCCTGTCTCGCCGTCAGAGATCCATACTGTGGCTGGTGTGTTCTGGAGGGAAGGTATGTCTGTATGCCTGTCTGTCTCACTGTCTGCCTGTCTCACTCTATTTCTGTCTGCATACCTGTCTGTCTGTCTGTCTGTCTCTCTCTCCATCTGTCTGTCTGTCTGTCTCTCCGTCCATCTGTCTTTCCGTCTGCCTGTCTATCTCTCTGTCTCTCTGCCTGTCTGTCTGACTGTCTGTTTCTTTTGTCCAGATGTTCCCGTAAACATCAGTGTCAGCGTCACCTTCAGTCCAATCACTGGCTCTGGAGCTTCGAACCAACCAATCAGTGTGTGACAGTACAGAGCCTGCAGCCGGCCAATCAGAGCAAAGATGAGCAGACCCAGGTACAGGTCTGTTGTTGGGCTGATTTTTGTTTCCTGGTTTTAGCTTATGTCGGTCTCACTGTGTCAGACCACGTGATCACAGCTGATACACTGGGTCTATATAGACCCAGATAGATACTGACACACAGACCCGAGACCCACTGCAGTAAAACTGGTTTCCTGGGCAGGGTCTCAGTGGATCTGTGAAGACCTCTATCCTGAGAGTCTCCTCAGCCTCTGATGTTGATATGACCACGTGTGTGTTTCTGTTTTATCCAAGGTAACGCTGTCAGTCATCCAACTTCCCACCCTCACTGAGGCTGAGTCTCTATCCTGTGCCTTTGGGCTCCTCCCACCTCAGCCAGCCATCGTCATGGGAACCAGCATCACCTGTCAATCACCTGCACCGGAGCTCCTCCCACCCATGCCCGCAGGAAGAGGTGAGTGAGACAGCATGTTCGTAGGGATTCATGTTTCAAGATCAGCTGATCAGGACTCAGAACTTCCTGCTCTGCTTCCAGATCACATGATCCTGCCTGTGTCACTGAGGTTCAATCACGTGACCATCACCACAGGTCACATGACCTTCTATGACTGTGGAGCAGTGAGCCGCCTCAACCAGAGCTCCCAGTAAGAAAACACACACACACACACACACACACACACACACACACACACACACACACAGTAGTGTGTCTATGGTGATGATGATGATGGTGAAGGTGATGATGATAATGATGACGGTGATGATGAAGGTGATAATGATGATGATGATGATGGTGTGTTTCAGGTGTCTGGCCTGTGTCAGCAGTGTGTGGAAGTGTAACTGGTGTCCTCTGGATCAACTCTGCACTCACAACCACAGCTGTCCCAACCAACACATCATCCTGAACCAGAGAGTGAGACTATCTGTCTGTATCTCTACCTGCCTGTCTGTCTCTCTGTCTGTCTCACCCTGACTGTCTACCTGCTTGTCTGTCTGTCTGCCTGTCTCACCCTGTCTCCTGTCTGTCTGCAGGACTCTCCTGGTCCCTGTCCCCTGGTGTTCTCCCTGCAGAGTTCTGCCTTAGTGCCGATGGGCCTGAGCACCACTGTGGTGTTAGAGGGACGAAACCTGGACATCTACACCGTGAGACCTGTTTGTTGTTTAGACTCAGAGATGGTATCCAGAACCAGAGAGTCATTACTCTGTGAATGTGGATGTGTTATTGTGACAACTGTAAAAAATAAATGACCATAGTGACCAGGTGACTCCTCAGGTGTTGCGTGAGGATTATGATCAGTCCAGTTTACCAAAGGACCTGGATCAGACCAAGTCTCCATCTGTGTCTCTGCAGGATGAAGCTCAGTACCTGTGTGTTGTGGAAATCCAAGGAGTCCAGATCAACCTGACAGCTGCTGTGGAGAAATCACATGACAACACACACACCTTCACCTGCAGCCCACACCAGGTAATGCACACAGTGGTGTGTTTACTGTCTCTCTGTCCACATGTCTGTCTCTCACCTCTCTCACCTGTCTGTTTATCCACCTGCCTGTATCTCTCTCTCTTACCTGTCTGTCTCTCACCTGTCTCTCCCTCATCTGTCTGTCTTTCTGTAGTTTCAGTATGCAGTCAGTCAGCTTCAGTATTCTGCCCCCGTCTACCTGCGAAAAGGAGAGAGACGCATTGACGCCTCACCTGGCCTCCGACGTAAGAACTGTGTGTGTGTGTGTGTGTGTGTGTGTGTGTGTGTGTGTCTGTTTATGTGTCTATCAGACAGGTATCACTAACTGTCTCTCTATCTCTTGTGTTCTTCAGTCCAGTTGTACGACTGCTCAGCTGGCCAATCAGATTGCTCGCAGTGCAGGGCGGTCCCTGAGGAGTACGGCTGCGTGTGGTGTCCGGGAAGCCCCACCCCCAGCTGTGTTTACAACCAATCATGTACCGGCATACCTGAAGACACCTGCCCACCTCCTCAGATCACTCAGGTGAATGTAATGACCAGTTTGTTGTCACAGGGCTAGTTTGTTGCCATGGAAACTTTCAAACTGTCTGTCTACTTGTCTGTCTGCAGGTGTTACCTCTCTCTGGTCCTCTCGAGGGTGGAGTCTTGGTAACAATCATAGGGTCAAATCTGGGGATGAAGTACCAGGATGTGGTGGATGGAGTCACAGTGGCAGGTGTTCAGTGTCCGCCCCAATCTGTAGGATACCAGATCTCCACCAGGTAACACACACACACACACACACACACACACACACACACACACACACATTATTGAATGAATTTTGAAATGGCTCTGTATAATGTAAAACACTGTGTCAAGACTGCATGCGTGTCTGTGTTTGTGTGTGTGTGTGTGTGTGTGTGTGTGTGTGTGTGTGTGTGTGTGTGTGTGTGTGTAGGGTTGTGTGTGAGCTGCAGCCCAGTGGGAAGCAGAGGGAGGGACCTATCCTGGTTACCGTGGGAACAACCCCACCTGGGAGATCAACGCAGATCTTCACCTATCAGGTGAGTGTGACGTTGGTCCTGCAGAGATGTTAAAGGAGCAGTGGTCCTCCTCCTCCAACTCTTCCTCCTGGATCTCAGAGTCCAGACTCTTTGCCAAGGAAACTCATTCAGCTGCTTGAATCCACCATCTCATTGTTTCAGTCACTGTCCAGAAGCCAGGACCACACATGTGACCCCCCACAGTCTCAGTCTCTATTGCTCATATGAGGAAGTAGAGAGGACAGAGGCTTTGATCCAGATCCTCTCTAACTCCTGTGTGTTCTTTTGTTCAGGACCCTCAGCTCCTGGAGCTGGTTCCTAATAAAGGTCCAGTATCTGGAGGAACCAGACTGACCATCAGAGGATGGCAGCTGTTGACTGGACAGACGTCTGACCTGAGCGCCTTCGTGGGTCCACAGCCCTGTTACATGTGAGTACTGCAGTACTACTACTACTACTACTACATGTGGATACTACAGTACTATAGTACTACTACTGGTTCTGCTGTTCAACAGCAGTTATGTCTGACTGACATATTAACTCCCCCTCCTTGTCTCCTTGTCCTCTGGTCTCCTTTTCTCCTTGACTCCTTTTCTTCTTATATCCTCTCCTTGTCTCCTTGTCCTCTGGTCTCCTTTTCTCCTTGACTCCTTTTCTCCTTGTATCCTCTCCTTGTCTCCTTGTCCTCTGGTTTTCCTTGTCTCCTCTCAGTGTGGAGGAGGTGAATGACACCCAGTTGGTGTGTCAGACTGGTGCCAGTACTCAGACTGGTGGAGTCACAGTTCGGGTTTTGTTCGGTAAAGCAGAGCGGATCGTTCCCAACGTTACCTTCCGTTACCTTGATGACCCCGTCATCACTGACGCCACACCTTCAGAGAGCTTCTATGCGTAAGAACTTTGTCACCAATAATCGATCACTAATCAACCTGACGTCATAATAAGGTGTTGACTTCCTGTCCACAGAGGGGGGCGCATCGTCATGGTGACAGGCAGGAACCTGGATGTGGTCCAGCAGCCAATCATATCTGTGTGGGTGGAGCCTCTGGAGGTCCAGAGGGTGAAACGGAGAAGACGATTGGCTCTCCTCACCGCCAAGCAGCAGCTGGTCTTCAACAGCACCATGACAACGGTGAGATGAACTAACGAATCAGATGTATCTTGCTCACTGTGCTGACTTTGATTCAACCTGTCTCTCTCTACACCTGTGTGTGTCTTCATCTGTCTGTCTCTCAGGTATCGGAGCACTGTTCGGTCCTTTCGTCCTCTCAGATGACCTGTCCAACCCCCACAGTGACCCCAGAGGTCAAAGTAAAAAGTGTCTGGTTTCAACTGGACAACCTCAGAGTACACTACGAGAGCATCAAGGTACCTGTCTGCCTGTCTGCCTGTCTGTCTGTCTGTCTACTTGTCTGTCTGTATACCTGTCAGTCTGTCTGTCTGTCTACCTGTCTGTCTGTTTCTCTGCCGACCTGTCTGTCTGCCTGCCTGTCAGTCTGTCTGTGTCTACCTCTCAGTCTTTCTACCTGTCTGTCTCTCTGCCTACCTTCCGGCCTGTTTGTCTGTTAGTCTGTCTGTGTCTACCTTTCAGTCTGTCTACCTCTCAGCCTTTCTACCTGTCTGTCTGTCTGCCTGCCTGTCTACGTGTCTGTCTGTCTTTCTACCTGTCTGCCTGTCTGTCTCCCCAGGGGGGGCACCGAGAGTGGAAGGGTGAGCAAAGATACAGAGTCAAAATGGTCGTTCTCCTCCTGACTGAGTCAGACCTGAACCCACACACCTGAACCACGTTGATCTGATTCAGTGTGACGTCACTTCCTGAGGATATCAGTATGTCTGATGACCCTCCAAAAAAGCCCCAGAGAAAACAGATGCTGCAGAACTCCATTCAGAAGCCTCCTGTTTTGAAGTGTCCTTCAGTATCACAGCAATGCAGTGATAGTTGTCTCAACATCTTGATACACTGCAGACAGGGGCTGATCACAGCTGATTTAGATGCTGTTAATCAGACAGTTTGACTACATGTGGTGATGGATGACAAACCTGCCCTACAGACAGAGATCCAGGATGAATGGGGTTGTACAGGATCATCAGTTCTCTGTCTAATAGAGTAACCTGTCTGTCTCTGTCCACCTTACTGTCTGTCTCTCAGGGTAAAAGCTTCACTTATTATCCAAACCCAGAGTTTTTTCATCTGAATCGAGAAGCTCCAGATGCTCCGTATCGTTTCAAACCGGGAGGAGTGATCGCTGTGGAGGTAAACCGACAAATCCAGTTCACTGACGTCTGTTCAGGAACCCACACAATGAATCAGTCCTGATGTCTGCTCTGGTCTCTCAGGGTCAGGACTTGACCAGAGCCATGTCCAGACAGGAAGTAACCGCTCGGCTTGGAGATCAGGAGTGTGAGGTGAAAACTCTGGACAACACACACCTGTACTGTGAACCTCCAGAGATCCAACCAATGAGTGTGGACGACAGCAACGACCTGCCAAGTCTCAAGGTAGCACATTCATATACCCTACACCAGGATATACACAGAGCCATGAATACATAACCTACATGTTGATAAATACACAGAACACGTTTGTAATAGTGTCGAGCTGCCCACATGTATTTATATACACGTGATAGACACCTGATATAGATAACACAAACAGTATACACACAGTCTGGACATCAGCAAGGAGCTGCCTCACAAGGTCATACATTTTTAAACATTTTGTGTCTCCCTGTCTGTCTGTTTGGCCCCTCCCCGTTTCCCTGTCTCCCTATCTCCCTGTCTGTCTCCCAGGTGTTTATGGGAAACCTGCAGGTGGACCTGGGAATGGTTCAGTACGACAGTGACTCTCTGCTGTCTCCCGTTCCATTGGCTGCTCAGATTGGTTTGGGGGCAGGAACAGGTGTAATCATCCTGTCAGTGCTAGTGGTCATCCTGATGTACAGGTAGGTACCTGTTCGTCTGCCTCCATGTCTCTGTTTTCAGAGTTCAGTTGCAGGTTGCAGGTTTTTACTGCAGTTTCCTGCTGTTTTACCTTCTGTCTTAGTGTTATTCAGTCTGTTTTACCAACAGTTCAGTGCAGTGCAGTTGGATACAGTGCCGTGCAGAACAATACAGTACAGTACAGTAAAGTACAGCGCCATACAGTACAATACAGTGCAGTGCAATATAGTACAGCGCCATACAATACAGTATAGTGCAGTGCAGTGCAATGCAGTACAATACAGTGCAGTATAGTATTACACAGTGCAGTGCAGCACAATACAGTACTGTCTAACTTTTCTAGACTGAGGCGACAAGTGACTGTATGTAATAAAAAGTGACTGTATAGATAATTTACTCAGAAAGGTAGATATGGTTTGAAGTTTCCCTTTAGATGTTTTTCATCTTGTCTAAAATCTTGCTTTTTTAAATGAAATTAGAAATTTAACTTTAACCCTTTGTTTTCCTTAAGCAGCTTTGATTCTTATTAAAATCAAATTCTTCCTCTTTTTCTGACACTACATCTTCTGTATTTTTTTTTTTTTACTGAGTGACAAACTTCAGTGCTCCATTAGATGGAAATATTCTACATACTATCATTTAACTCTGGGATCTCCGCTGAAGGCTTTAATAAAGTTTAGACAATGTGTGTTTAGGTATCTGCTGGGGTTAATACATTTGCTTGAGAGGATATAATACTTTAATGCACAAGGAGTTTTTACTAAGCACAGCTGTTGTATTTCATGACTTGTGTTTCTCTGTGTGTGTGTGTGTGTGTGTGTGTGTGTGTGTGTGTGTGTGTGTGTGTGTGTGTGTGTGCGCGCAGGAGGAAGAGTAAACAGGCGCTCAGAGATTATAAGAAGGTTTTGCTGCAGTTGGAAACTCTGGAAATCAATGTTGGAGATCAGTGTCGCAAAGAGTTCACTGGTACACATACACACTCTGCAGACGCTCCAGTCGGACAGAAACGTCACCACAACATTCACTCAGCAGCTGATCTAAGATTTCGACTGCGTCACATGGTCTTCCTCAGCATATGTCGGCTGGAAAGCTGAGAATTAAAGTTCGTTCTTGACTGTGGCAACCACAGTCAAGAATTAACTTTGGATCTCAGTTTCCTGAGTTCAACAGCATGATCTAAAATTTTAAGCGTAAAGAATCATGGATTTACATTAAATCAGTTTTCCCACTGGATCTCAGTGCAATTTCTTCTCCTTCTTTGTGTAGACCTAATGACAGAGATGATGGACTTGAGCAGTGATGTTGGAGGACCAGGACTCCCCCTGCTGGACTACAGGACGTATGCAGAGAGAGTCTTTTTTCCCGGCCAGCAGACGGCACCATTGAGCCGCCAGCTGGATCTTCCGGAGTCCAGGAGGCAGACTGTGGAGCAGGGACTCCAGCAGCTCAACAACCTGCTCAACAACAGACTCTTCCTTACTAGAGTGGGTTGTTAGCCGAGGGGGCAGGAGGGTCATGTAATACTCATGTAACTTGGTGTTGGATCAGGAGACCTGCAGGTGATGTTTGTCTTCTGTCTCTGTCTCAGTTCATCCACACTCTGGAGGCCCAGCAGGGTTTCTCTCAGAGAGACCGGGGTTATGTTGCCAGTCTGCTCACCATGGCCCTTCATGATAAACTGGAGTACTTCACTGAGGTCATGAAAAGTCTGTTGCAGGACCTGGTCCAGCAGTATGTTGCCAAGAACCCCAAACTCATGCTACGCCGGTATGTAAAACAAACACACCTTAATCTGTGAAATGAGTCAACCTTAGAAAAGTTCAAACAACCACAGAGGAGTTGTTTCATCCTCAAACTGATTCATTTTCCAAAGACCATCAGATTTTAGATCACAGCTTGAGGAAAGTCACCACAGATAGCCAGTCCTTCAGAAAGAGTCCATTAGGTCTAAACACCATGGAAACATTTTATAGGCTTGAAAACATGTCAGTAAAAATCCTGTAAATCATCCAGGACAAACAGCATCTAGTTCACAGTAGCTGGACTTTCTTTAGATTCTTGATTCTTTTGCCTTAGACTTAGCACATCAGGGTTGGAAACAGGAAATGCTCTGCTTTCTGAAAAGCTGCACAGGCAGACTTGATGGTAGCTAGAAAACTACAAAGTCTAGCAACCCATCTATTTTCTGCTGCTGGCAGCAGAATATGAAGAGGATCCTCAATGATCCTCTTCAAATCCACCTAACGGACCCAATGGATTTCAAGGTCTCCCCAGACTAAATGTCATACGTAATCCCTCAAGTGTGCTCTAAGCTAAAAACCACACAACAAAAAGCAAAGATGCAATGAGGTCACCAAATATTCAGATGGTCCAACACCCACTGAAAACCCCACAACATACCCTGGGGAACACAGTCATAAGCCTTCTCCAGCTCCACAAAACATATGTAGACTGGATGAACAAACTCCCATGATCCTTCTAGGATGTCTGCAAGACAAACATCTGGTCCACTGGTCCATGACTAGGAAAGAATCTACATCAGTCCTCTTGAATCTGAGGTTCAACAATCAGCCAGTGTCCATTCAGCAGCCTGACAGAGACTCTGCCATGGAGTCTGGGTTTTGTGAGCCTCCTTTTTTAAGAATGTGAACCACCACCCTGTGTTGTGCTTCTTTGTTTCCAACACCCATATAGAAAAGATGAAATGTATCTACCTCTGTTGTCTGGGTCAGCAGTCCTCCACTAACCAGCTGGAGAGGCCTCCTTCCTGAGCTTGACCGCCTCCTCCAACCACAACAATAAGTCAAAGTAGCCTTCAGCAAGCCTCAGATACCACATCTGTGTGTGGGAGCATCACCAACCAGGTCCCAAGGGTACAGGTTTAGCTGACTCTGGATCAGATCTAACACTGGGGCCAGTTTTGGGTCAGCGTGGCCATCCACAGTGGGACTGGGTGATTGCTCTGATCCAGTGTTTTCAGAAATTGGTGGATTGTAGGACTTTGATTTGGTCCTTAGTTCATCCAGACGGTCAGCTGATAACTAACCTGTCTGTCTGCTGGTCTGTCTCTCTCTTTCTGTCTCTCTCTCTCTGTCTGTCTGTCTGTGTTTCAGGACAGAGACAGTTGTAGAGAAGATGTTGACCAACTGGATGTCGATCTGCCTCTACTCCTTCCTGAAGGTAAATGCCTGTCTGTCTCTATATGTGTGTGTTTGCATTGAACTGTGTCTGTGTCACCCTCACCTGTCTACCTCTCTACCTGTCTGTCAGGAGGTGGCAGGTGAGCCTCTCTACATGCTCTACAGAGCTATAAAGTATCAGGTAGACAAAGGGCCAGTTGACGCCGTGACAGGAAAAGCCAAACGAACACTCAACGACAGTCACCTGCTGCGAGAGGACATTGACTACTCTGCTATGGTAACCACAGCAACACACACATCTCACCTGTCTGTATTATTCATTTATACTCACCTTGACAATATAGGTAAGTCATAATGGACAACAGGTGTGCTGATTGGTATACACAAACAATACATGAGTCATGTTTTTTTTTTTACCTTAACATGTCTACCTGTCTCTCTCTACCTGTTTCTCTGTACCTGTTTCTCTGTACCTGTCTGTCTCTCTCTACCTGTTCCTCTGTACCTGTTTCTCTGTACCTGTCTGTCTCTGTATCTGTCTGTCTCTCAGACCCTGACAGTCTTGGTGAAGAACGGAGTTGAGGTTCAGCCGTGTCCTGTTAAGGTGCTCGACACCGACACTATCACACAGGTACCTGTCTGTCTGATTACCACCTGCATGTCTTGTTGTCACCTGTCTGTCTCTCACCTCTCTGTCTCCCTGTTTGCCTGTTTTCAGGTGAAGGATAAGATCCTGGATCAAGTCTACAGGGGAGCTCCGTTCTCTCAAAGACCAGCAGCTGATAGTCTGGACCTGGGTACACACCCATACCTGTCTCACCTGTCTTACCTGTCTGTGGTTTGATTGACAGCTCATACTGACCTGTGTGTCTGTGTTTGATGTCAGAGTGGCGTTCAGGTCAGGCGGGTCACCTGACCCTGTCGGATGATGATGTCACAGCAGTGGTTCAGGGTCGCTGGAAACGGATCAACACGTTGCAGCACTACAAGGTAGCAACGACTGACCAATCACGCTGCGTCTTCACATTCTCTTATGTTCTCTCATGTTCTCCCATGTTCTCTTCATGTTCTCTCATGAACTCTGTTCCTCTTTACCTCCTTGTTTACATTCCTTACGTCTCCTTCTTGTTCTTCAGGTTCCAGACGGTGCGACTGTGGCTCTGATTCCTCGTTCACAGAACTCAGGTGGAGTTGGAATCAACCAGGTGTTCCAGACTGGAGAGAGTAAGACCATAACACGTCCAAACAGTCTAGAACTTATAGAACATGAGAAACCAGAACCAAAACAGAGAGAGCCATGTAGAACATCTAGAACCCAGAGTCAATGCAAAGAACACCATTAAGAACTATAAAGAGAAATATATAGAACATATACAATAACAGACCATTTTAGAACATTTAGGGTATCAAAAGTACACAGAACCCAGACCCAACACAACACATTTCTGTTTGTTGTTGTCATAGAAACACCGATGCTAGAGGGTGAGGAGGAGGAGGGTCTTCGTCTGTGGCACCTGGTGAAGAGCAGCGAAGATCCTGAAATTCCAAAACACAGAAAGAGCAGCATGAGGGAGAGAGAGCGAGCCAAGGCCATACCTGAGATTTACCTGACCAGACTGCTGTCCATGAAGGTAACACACACATTAATATCTGAGATTTACCTGACCAGACTGCTGTCCATGAAGGTAACACACACACACAAAATTGCAACATCTCTCTCTCTCTACCTGTCTCTCCCTCTATCTCTCTCTCTCTACCTAGGGGACACTGCAGAAGTTTGTGGACGATGTCTTTGTGGCCATCCTCAGTACAAAGCGCCCTCCTCCAATTGCCGTAAGATTCTTCTTTGACTTCCTGGACGACATGGCTGAGAAACACGGCATTGACGACCCCGAGACGGTTCACATCTGGAAGACCAACAGGTAAGACATACACCTGATCATCTGACATACTTAGTCACCTGTCTGTCTCTCTGACCTGTCTGTCTGTCTGTAGTCTCCCTCTCAGATTCTGGGTGAACATCCTGAAGAACCCTCAGTTTGTTTTGGATGTTCAGGTGACCGACAGCATCGACGCCGTCCTGTCAGTCATTGCTCAGACCTTCATCGACTCCTGCACCACCTCTGAACACAAAGTGGGACGGGTATGATCTGTGTGTCTCTCTGTCTGTCCCGCTGTCTGTTATAGCATGAAGTATCTGGCTCTACACATATTAACTCTGTGTGGATCTCATAATATATTTCTGTCCAATCAGGACTCTCCTGTCAACAAGCTGCTGTACGCCAGAGAGATCCCCCGATACAAACAGCTGGTAGAGAGGTGAGACGCCTTCCTGTCAGGGTGCACTAAGTTTTAATATGTACAGTTCAGTTGCTGTGGAAACACGCTCTCTGGTTTACAGTTACTAAAGAAACACACTCACTGTCGTACAGTTACCGTAGAAACATGCTCACTGTTGTACAGTTACCATAGAAATATGTTCACTAATGTCACATCATGTAAACTGTGTGTGTGTGTGTGTGTGTGTGTGTGTGTGTGTGTGTGTGTGTGTGTGTGTGTGTAGGTACTACAGTGACATCCACAGCGCTGCGTCAGGCTGTTACCAGGAGATGAACTCCACTCTGACTGAACTCTCAGGGGTCAGTGAACTCAAACCTGAACTACAGATGTTACTGAAGAAAACAACTTCACATCAACATGAACTTCTCTGTGTCTGTTTCAGAGTTTCGCCTCGGAGATGAACACTGTTGTTGCTCTTCATGAACTCTACAAGTACATTAACAAATACTACGACCAGGTAAAACACACACACACACACACACACACACACACACACACAAGTAAGATCCACCTTCATAGGGGGCAGCATTTCACCTCCAGTTAATCATGTTGTTGTTTTCCCCATGTTCTTTATAATTTATTATTTATATGTGCATTTATTGTTGATAGTTAAAATTGTTGATAGCACTGAAACAAATTATGAGTACTTGTAATATAAACAGTATGTTTTTATTACCTATAAACATATGAAGGCAAGAGGATTCTGCATGACACATGGGTGTCAGGCTCTAGCAGCATGAGGAAGGGATGATGACATCATCACAAAGGCAGAATCAGAAAATAAGGTTCATTGCCAGGTAGTTTTTTACTTACAAGATATCTGGCTTGGTGTTTGGTGCAGTATCCAATTAACGAATTTATAGGAAATAACAATAAAATGATAAAACACTGCAACAGTCAAAAAGATAACTATACATACGTTTTCTTCTTTTCTTTGCCATTGAATGCGGTTTCTTGTCGGAGCAGTCCTTCTGGACGGAGATAAAGATCGCTTTCTAGGCGCTCCAGCCATCTCTGCGTTTCTGTGATGCTAGTAGGGAACTTTTTTTTTTAAGTTGGGAGTTGTAGCGTAACTTCAAGCTCTGGAGGAAGTTGTTCTTCTTCATGGGACTGAGGGCAGACTAGAAGCTACACTGACTCACACAGCATCTAGTGTCATAAAGTGGTATTACAACACGGTGCGGGATGCAGCTAGTTAGTTAGCATGCTCATTTCTGTCGATATCACTGAAATACAAAAGATGGAGTCCTTGGTCATGACATCATTACTGTGGCTCCTTCACATACTATTGATAGTGTTAGTTCATTTTTTGAACATTTTAAGCTAAAATTCAGATCTTGCACATTGCACCTTTAAAGCTGCTGCAGCCATGTGACTCCTTTGGTCACTGGCTGTTCCGGGACTAAGACTAAAGAAGACTGAGACTCTGAGACTCTCAACCACTGAGATCTGTGATAGACACTTTAAAACACTAACAGATCTACACCTGTCTGTCTCTG
This sequence comes from Seriola lalandi dorsalis, assembly GCF_002814215.2. NCBI lineage: Eukaryota > Metazoa > Chordata > Actinopteri > Carangiformes > Carangidae > Seriola > Seriola lalandi. The sequence goes on along the minus strand of NW_019524849.1, from coordinate 86,807 downwards.
CACCTGTCTGTCTCTATACCTGTCTCTCTCTAAGATCATCATGTCTCTGGAGGAGGACAGTTCGGGTCAGAAGATGCAGTTGGCCTACCGACTGCAGCAGGTTGCTGCCCTGGTAGAGAACAAGGTCACTGACCTCTGATGACCTCTCTGACTCCATCAACCAGCCCACAGGAAGAACTGGCCTCTGATGACCTCTGACCCCTGGAGACACTTGGAGCCCCACAGAGGAAGAACAGAGGATGAAGAAGCTCCTTCAGCAGCTCTGAGAGACTGAAACTCTGGAAACCATCGTACTCATGTTAACATTGTGTCTTCCTGCTGTGTGTGTGTGTGTGTGTGTGTGTGTGTGCGTGTGTGCGTGTGTCCGTGTCCGCTTGGGATATAATATACAAGGTTTTTATAGTTGGACTCAGGATGTCTTTAGATCCCTTCACTCTGCAGCAGCAGCAGCTGAACCTGCTTGACCTGAAACTTAATCAAACCAAAACTTAACCAGACTTAAACTAGACCTAAACCAGACTTAATCCATACTTAAACCAGATGTTAGACCCATCTGACACCAGTCTGTGATGTAAAATGACAATCTAACCGATCAGATCAGGGAATATCGTCTCCTGCTGCCTTGCACTACATTTCCCAGAGTTCCCTGCTGTGCTGTTCTGCTGTCTGTCAAGAGTCAAAAAGCACAATTGTAATAGTTTCTACTGATGACATGTATTGATCATTGATCTGCTGGATGTTTTTTATCGACAGTGTTGTTGCCTTCACTACTGAAACCAGCGTTGTGATGCAGGTCTGCCCCCTCCCCCCACATGTGGAGGTTTGACTCAATGCAATAACAGAATCAGGGAGTGGTTTGAAATCACTGTTTCAGTCTGATTCCAGTTTCTGGTTGTTTTTTAACAACACAAGCTGGAGCTAAAAGTTCTAGTACAACCTCAGGATCAGGCTTGCACTGGTTCCCAGTCTCTCCAGTCTTCCTCAGTTCCAGGTTGAGTCCAGATTGACTCACCAGGGTTCTCAGGTTTGGATAATTCAAGCTACAAGCACTGAATTTTTATTTATCGACCAATCAGCGTGTAGCAGATGAGTGGCTTGAAGAAAGATGGAAGAGCATCATTCAGTGACGCTTGTTACTATGGAGACCATAGTGCGATTGAGGTCACATTTTATTGAGTCTCTTTCAAATTGAGTTTGATGGTGCTTCCTTGGTTCCCTTTTAGCTTGGGTCTGGTTGTCCTTGGGTCCAGTTCAGCTTCATTAGGCCCCATTTGGATTGGGTTTAATGGTCCTTCTGGTCCCGAGTAGATTTTCAGGTCATGCTTGAGTGTCCCTCCTTCCTTATGTTCCAAACTCTATGGATCAGATTTGAATGACTAACCTTGGGTCTCATGTGGATCTTCAGTATTGTCAGGTTAGGTCTGAGAAGGGTTTCCATTGGTCATTGAAGGCCTCTTGTCTGCAGCATGTTCAGGATTAGGTGGATTTTCTTTAGGTCCATTCAGGTTTGGATTCATTGCTTGTTGGTCCAGTCTGGTCTAGGTCCAGTTCATGGGTTTTTATTTTTATGAATGAGTTGATCTCATATTCGAGTAACATAAGTCATTCAACATGTAACTTCAACAAGCCCAGTCTGATCATCAAACCGACCAATCAGAGCCAGACTCTCTAGCTGAATGATCAGGGAGGTTTAACTTTCTGATCGAAGCAGGTCACCTGAAAAGACCTGACGATGATGATATATTGTTTTCACTGCTCAAATAAAACCTGAACTTACAAGATAAAAGGAGGTTGATAGCTGGAGATCTACCTGAACTGCTGAAACAGGTAGTTTGACTGAAGTTAACTTGCTGGTTAAGTTTTTGTATGTAAAATAAAAAGTTTAGAGACAAGAAACTAGAATCAGACTGAATATTTTAAGTCGAACCTGCTGAATGAACAAAGAGCTGAAGAACGATCAAAACAATCTGAAATCTGGGGGTTTAAACTGTGTGTGTGTGTGAGTGTGTGTGTGAGTGTGTGAGAGAGAGAGAGAGTCACTAACTTATTGTGTGTACATACTGTAAGTCCTATTTATACCTATTTATCCCAGCTGTGCCTTCACTCTTGCAGCTAGGTGGCACTGTCTGTCTGTTCTGACAGTAGCCTTATTGAGCATGTGTCCCAGAGCATCATGGGAACATAAATTCATTTTAATGTTTAACTTTTATTGAACCAGGGAGGGAAAACAACAAACCCTGCATTATGTACTAATACCCCACACTGAACCCAGTCTAACACTGAACATATATTACAGAACCAGCTAGCATAACATTATGCTATATTACAGAACCAGCTAGCTTAACATTACAGAACCAGCTAGCATAACATTATACTATATTACAGAACCAGCTAGCATAACATAATGCTATTTTACAGAACCAGCTAGCATAACATTATGCTATATTGCAGAACCAGCTAGCATAACATTATGCTATTTTGCAGAACCAGCTAGCATAACATTATGCTATTTTACAGAACAGCTAGCATAACATGCTATATTATAGAATATCTAGCATAACATTATGCTAGGCTAGTCTCAACTCATGGTTCACCTCTGGAGTTGAGATTATTGTGTCAGCTGCTCTTTCTGTCATCAACAATGATCTGTCAAGTTTAAATGTTACATGAGGAGTTACTGGTAGCAACAATTGTACAAGCTGTTAAAGTCTGTAATAAATTATATTGAGCTATGATTGCATTGACAAGAGGTTATGGTTATGTAACATCCTTAAACAAAGATGGCTCCTTACAGCCTGCGTAATGTCAGATATGTGAGCTGTTTGAAACTAGCTGCTTGTAGAAAGCATAAGGTATCAACAAACACCCTGATTAAATGTATATTAAAACAAGCAGCTAGTGAAAAACAGCTAGCTGTTTGTAGTTGGTAACGTGAGATTTTATGAAACATTTAGCATAACATCTGGTATGCTAATTGTTTGAAATGTTTGTTTATCCTCAGGCTCAGCTCAGTACAAACATGGAGGTTGTTTGTTTAACCTGAACACAACCTGAGACAAAAACTGATGAATTTTGTCAGTAGAATAAAACTAATTTCACTGAATTAACAGAGCACCCATCTGAACACTGGGCTCAGGTGTGTGTAGCTGATGGTTTAACAACATGAGTTGTACAGGTATGTTATATTTCTGGCTCTGATCTCAGCCAGTTGAACCATCTGACAGGCTGAATCCAAATATCCTCAATTCATTAACAGCAATAATAAAGTCAAAATCACTGATTTCAGTCTTGGTTAATTTGGCGACACCTGTAGTTTCTGGTGGTAACAGCAAATACAGTTTAGCACTAAAGCTCCCAGAATTCTGGGGGCATAAATAAGTCAGAGAATAAACTGCCAGTCTCCATCTTTGTGGGAGCAGCTGTGGTCTGTTTGATGCTGCACATCGCCTGTGTCTGAACAGCAGCACAGTGACAGGAGCTGATTACCTGGCTGACCAGGTGGAGTTGTGCAGCTCTTCGTCAGCTCACTCTGGCTGCTCCTGACTCTTCATCACTCCCTTCAACATTTCAAACTGATCCGAAAAATTGACATTGTTCTGTTTTGTACATGTATTTTTGATGAACAACAGAACAAGTGCTAAGCCTATTTATCAAACACATTGCATCTTCTGTGAACACTTCATAATAAAAGTCGGCTCCTGTATTACTAGTGAAATGCTGTTAATGTGAACCTGCAGCAGGAGGAAATGATCAGTGTCATCAGCAGCAGATTAACACAGACACATAAATATTACAACACTTTGATCAGAGGGTCATAGATTCAGTCACCATAGTTCCCTCATCAGACTTCACTTTAAATCAGAGAACAGGATCATCAGAGATGATGTCGTTATGATGTTTCAGTGTTGTTTCAGCATGAAGAAACAGTTCCCACAAGAACCTGGACATAGATCTGATCTGATCTTACAGTTTAACACCCCAACCTAACTGTGTCTGCAGGACTCAGTCTGTGAGTCAAGACATTCAAGGTTTGGATTCATCCTGGAGATTGTCAGCTGTGTTTCCATGGCAACAGTTTGTTGTTTTACCTGTTGGGGTGTTTTCTCTGTGTGTATGACACTGTACTATTTAGTCTTCATTTGAAAATATGCTTCATGGGGACTCTCCTGGACTGTATGTTTTTAAGTGTAAATGGACTCTGACTGAAGACTGAACCCACCAGGCAATAATGAACAAACAGACTCTGACTGTCTGACTGAACCAGGTCTTCGTATCTGAACGATCTTCCTGCAGCTTCTCTACGTTTCTTCTTCTTCTGGTATTTCTGATTATTGCTCTTTGATCTTCTCTGTGTTTTTGCCTTGCGTGTTTTTTGAGTCTGTGTTTGACCCGTAGTTGTAATTCTCTGATCAGATTAGACTTTGCATGCGTGTGATGATGATGATGATAATTTACGGTGCTTCTTCAAGCTAATTTGTTATTTTGTTTTTTTAAATGAAGGCGGGAGGCAGTGTTTAAACTCTGCTGCGTCGCTGATGATGTATATCTATCTCTATCTGGTCTCTGTACAGTTTTCTAATCTTCTGGAAGTAATGGAACAGATCCTCAGCTCTGATTGGTCGAGCTGTTTGTTACTGAAACGTTTTTTCTACAAGGGAATAAAAACTTTAACATGTTTGTACAAATAAATCCAGGATCAGTTGATGAAGTAATGAAGCACAGACTGCTTTTCTATTGACCCTGTACAGTTTGCTAACAGTGTGTAAATGTTCCTGTAAATACCTGTCTGAGGATGCTGATGATGATGGTGAATATGACTCCGTCTGCAATGGAAATGTGTTTTTATTGTGAAATGGCAGAAGGCCAAACACAGTTTGTATCATGTAAAAATAAAGTTATAATTTTAACAGTTTGTGTTGTTTGGAGTTTTAGTTCAGATCTGGATCAATATGATCAAAGACCAGGCTGATGTTCACTGTCAGCTGCTGCCGTTTTATCTTCTTGAAGATCCAAAAATATCTGTTGATGTCACAAACATACTGATGATGTCACAAACATCCTGATGATGTCACACACATTATATCTTGACACTGTTTTTATTGACTATTTATCTTTAATCTTGATAATAACTTCTGCACGGTCATCCTCTTTCTTGACTTCAGTACATTATTGACAGTGATGCCATGTTTCTAGTTTCACTAGAATAGAGGATGTAGCTACACTGGTTCAACAATAATGGCCATGCTTCATACAGATATCTTTCAACATTTATTTCTCTCCCTCTCGATGACATCAGAGGACGCCATGAAAACTACCAAAAATAAAAACATAAAAGTTGAAGCACATGTCTGTCTGTTGTTTCAAATTCTCATTAATGTTCATATAAGCATGTTAATTACAATATACACAAATATAAATCCAATACAATTACTGTGTGCGCCTCTTGAACCATGTGCAGAAAAATGTCAATTTGGAGCTGCCACCATAGTGTTCTGCGCTGACCCATAATGCCATGGTCATACACCTAGCCAAATTCTGATCATGTGACTCTTACTCAATAAAAACAAAACCTTACATGAAGGGCATCTAATTTACAACCAAACTCGTATATTTTTAATCAAACCATCCATCAATGTTACCCTTTTCATATCGTATTTATTCCATTACCTTAATTACCTTATGTACTTAAATTATCATGAATTTATATGACACATAGGAAATGCAGAAAATGAACAATTAAATCTGTCTCTCATACAGTTATAGAGGAGTTTGTCTCATGTCAGTGATGACATGTTTCTAGTTTCACTAGAATAGAGGAATTTACAGGAAGTGTTTCTAACTCTGACTTATTATTATATTTATGAGAACTTTTAGTTTGCAATCTGCCCCCCTCCCTCCTTACTGTAGATCCGCCACTGGTCCCAGTTTGGGTCCAGTAGCAGCGTGCCCGGTGTTTGCGCATGCGCGCAGCCCGGTGTCCGGTGTCAGACTGTCAGCAGCTGTTGAGACCATGAACGGTAGGACCGACACAGCAGAGAAAACACACCCAGAATAACCGAGTGGTCCCGGTGCGGACCCAGTACAGACCAGGTCCAGAGGTAGTACACGACCGGGCCGGATACTGCAGGGAGCCGCTGATCTGCAGCTGGAGCTAACGGACTAACAGGCTAACTGGCAGCAGACCGTCAGCTGTCATAACGGGGCTAACGGGCTAACAGGCTAACGGACAGGCCACTGACTCGTGTTCACCACGCTGCACTGCACTCATACGTCCTGACCCGGGTTAGTTTGTGGACCTCCTGAACCGTCTCCAGCCGGACTGTCTCCGGTTCACCGCCGGTCTCTGGTGAAGTTCAGCCGGCTAACGGAGGCTAACGAGCTAACTGTCAGAGTACCGTCAGTCCAGCCGAGAGAGAGAGACCGCTTTGACCCGTTTCCGTTTGAGGAGCAACAATGTTGATAGGTAAAGATTTCCTGGCCCGGGTCGGTGTCCCGGGTCAACTGTCAGTGCTGTCGGTGCAGTTTGTATCTGATTCAGTGTCGCTGAACTCTGTTAAGCTAGTTAGCATTAGCTAACGGTACCAGGCTGTGACTGCTGCTGCTGTCAGACAAACACACACACACACACACACACACACACACACACACATACACACACACACACACACACACACACACACACACACAACGGGTTTGTGGTTCAGGGCTTCACTGCCAGACACCGTTGAAAAAATCTTGTATTAACAGGTGATTACCTTCAGCAGTATCAAACACTAATGTCTTCTGGTAAATTCCTCCAGATGACACATGTGTTTGCTTCCTTGTGGTGGCTGCCACACTGAGCAGTGTGTTAACACAATCACATCCGAACAGTTAAGATTTTTGCCTTGTGTGTGGTTTGTGTAAGTGGTAATGTATGTTTGAACAGTTGTGAATGTGTGCTTTAATATTTTATGTTTTTGTAGTAATGAGGACCTGTGGTCTGAAATTTTGTTAATTGAACTTTATGCCAGAGTAATAATGTTTCTGTTTGGGTGTCAGGGAATGTCTAAACAGATACATTTACTAATGCAGAAGGAAAATGTAGAAGTGCAGTTTGGTGTAAAAATTAAGAGTGACTCTTCATAAGTCTGTAAAGGGGTTAACTCATATTTCAGGAGTTATATTCCTGCTAATCAAATCCCTAGATTTCCATATTATTGTGATGATCTGTTAGTGTGACTGAATGTGACTCTGACTCTGTGGCTCCTCCCCTTAGCAGCGGTCAGTGCTGGAACTGGAAACTCTGCTGCCCCCGGGAAGAAACACCGGCGCAGAGGCAAGAAGCACCGGAGAGTCCGGACCGACGAGCAACGGTGAGAAATCAGCAGAGATGTTAGATGAGACTTACTGATGACCCCAAACATACACACCACACTCGGAGGCTATATTTAGCAGTGTGTGTGTGTGTGTTTGACTTCTCGTCTGTCTTTGTGTCTTTGTTCAGTCCAATGGTCTTTACCGTCCTGACGGTTCAGGACCAGGTTCCTGTAGGGTTGTGACGATGATCTCTGTGATTAGCTGATAGGATGATGTGACTATGGTAAGATCGAGCAGCTCTAAGTTCATGTGTTGCTCATTGGCCTGCTGACCTTTGACCTGAGCTGAGGTCTAATCAGACATAGAAAACATTGCAAAAAATTAGAACATATCTACATCCATGAATTATCATGTAATTAACCCCAAATCTGGGGTCCAGCCCATCACAGTGACTAGGTCCTGATTTCCCTGACTCTGGATCTTAATTAGAAAAATTGACGTCAGTTCAAGAGTTCAAATTCAGAGGTGGTTTTCGTGATTTAATGCTCATTAAGGAGGTGGTACCATCTAAAGACCCCCTGATATATCACATTCTATAGTGGGAGGTCAGGGCTGTCAGCTGACTGCTGGACTACTGGGTAATATCCACTCCAAACTGGAGTCTCTGCTGACAGGGGGAGATGGCTGTCTCATATGAGTTTCCAATGTGAATGGACTGAGGTGAGTCTGCTGTCTGAAGGTGGTCTCACCTGTTGAGTCCCTCTTTTCTTCATCTGCTGCCTCTGGCTGATCCCATCAGAAACACAGCTGATCTCCATGAAGGCTCAGATGGTCTATGGCATGTTTACATGGCATAAAGGGAAGAGCTGTGCCTGCCAGAATAAACTGAGGGCACCAACATCTACTGCACTCTGGGTTTAAACAGTTCATGAAGAAGACTGTGTGTCATGGTAACGACTCAGTGATGACATAAAACTGCAGGAGTCTTTGATGAATGATACACACCTGTTCACTAAAGAAGATCAGCGTGTAAATGAAACAGCAAGGCTAACAGTTTCCCCCTGCTCCCAGTCATTGTGCTTAACTAACTGGTGTCCTGCTTACAGAAACAGGTTTGGTGCTGGGCCTGCAGAGACTCAGCTCCAATAATAGACCCAGAGCTTGAATCATGATCCCACAACACACACACACTCTTCAATCTATTTCAGTGCAGTCGAGTCTGACCCTAACAATGTCCATGACTCAGAGCAGCAAAGTGTGTGTGCGTGTGTGTGCGCTGAGTGAACATGGTTAGAATGACCGTGTTCAGACTGGAAACATTGCTATATGTGTGTATGTAGTACATGTGCTCAGGTGTGTGCGTGTTGTACAGGTGACCAGGTGTTTGTGTTGTTCAGGTGTGTGTGTGGTCCAGGTGTGTGCATGTTGTACAGATGTTCACTTGGGGATGGGAATCAAGAACCAGATCCAGTTGAGAACCAGTTCTATTGGAATTGTTTATCGATTCCTGATGTTGTGTCATCACCACAGATCCAGCTTCAGGCCCTTCCTGTTTAGCTCTGATGTAATAGCTTATTTTTTGTCTTTTTCAGGCTGGAGGACCTCAGTGACCTTCAGAGTAGCTTTCCAACCACACCAATGCAGACTTGCCCCCAAAGTACTCCAAAAACCATCACATCATCACATCCAGAAGATCTCCATGAAACCACCTCAGCAGCCCAACAAAATCTTCTACGTACCACCTGGCAGTCCCAGAGTGTCCCCAGAACCTCCTCCCCACCTCTCCAGGACACACTGGAGACCACATCCACCCTTCTAGATGCAATAGATGTAGCACCCCTGGTACCTCCTGGAACTACCCTGTTAATTGCCCCGCAGCCCCGTTCAAATACGCCCTTGACAGCACCATTGACTCCTCAGACCTTCACCCAATCACCCCCTACCACATTTCAAAGTCCCGCCCACAGTCCCAGCCAATCACCGCCAACTGTAAACGAAAATATTACCCAGAATTCCTCCAGATTGCCTCACAGGACTCTTCAAACTGTTAATCCAAGTGTTTCTGAGACAGATCCCTTGGAATCACCTCCAATCCTACTCCACAATGTTACCCACAATGCACCTCAATCATCTTCATTGTCTGTCCCACATCCTGTCAAAGCCCCTCCTAGCCCTCCATTAAGCCCCTCCCACCCTGACCCCTTGCTGCTGACATCAGTGACCTTCACCTCCAGTGCCTCCTCCCACCTCTACTCCCCGCTCTGCTCCTCATCTGCCTCCTTCCTCCACTCCCTCGACTCTCTGGGTCCTCCCATTGGTCTGCCTCCTATGATGTCATCAGCTACCCATCAACTGACCACACCCTCTCCGGTTCTGAGTCCGCCCCCTCCTGAGTTAACCCCGCCCCCTGCTCAGCTGCTGGGCTCAGATGATGAAGAGCAGGAAGACCCGTCAGACTACTGTAAAGGTCATTGTCTCTGACTTTGACTCTGACTCTGTGTCTGACTTTAACATGGACCCTGATTCTGAATCTGTCTCTGTCTTTGTCTTTGTCTTTGTCTCTGTCTCTGTCTTTGACTCTGACTCTGTCTCTGTGTCTGACGTTAATACGGACTCTGACTCTTTCTCTGACTCTGTGTCTGACTTTGTCTCTGTCTCTGTCTCTGACTTTGACTTTGACTTTTACTCTGACTCTGACCTCGACCTCCTCCTCCTCTCAGTACTCAACCTAGTGAGTCCAGGAGGACTAGTGAGTCCAGGAGGCTGGACTCTGAGCTGACACTTAGTTTATCTCTCTCTTAGTAACACTCCCAAGGCAGTGGACCCAGGGTTCCTGGGATACCCATTGATACCCCACTATGTTTTGTAATGTCTGTTGTGTTTGTGTTGCAGGTGGTTACTACCCGGTGAAGATTGGTGACCTGTTTAATGGGAGATACCACGTGGTCAGAAAACTGGGCTGGGGACATTTTTCTACTGTTTGGCTCTGCTGGGATCTGCAGTAAGACACACACACACACACACACACACACACACACACATCAATCACACATCAATCACATACATCAATCACACCTCTTCTGACTCTCTGTGTGTGTTTAGGAAGAAACGTTTTGTGGCATTGAAGGTGGTAAAAAGTGCTCCACATTACACTGAGACGGCTCTGGATGAGATCAAACTGCTCAGATGTGTAAGACACACACACATGCACACAAACACAGACTGGTAGCATGTCCTGAGATGAGGAGACTGAACTGATTCATTGTTTCCAGGTGAGGGACAGTGACCCCTCGGACCCCCACAGAGAAACCATCGTCCAGCTGATCGATGACTTCAAGATCTCTGGAGTCAATGGAGTCCGTATCCTTCATCACCTGTCTGTCTGTCTGTCTGTCTACCTGTCCACCTGTCTGCCTGTTACTTCCTCAGCCTCTCTCAGATGTCTGTATGGTTCTGGAGGTTTTGGGTCATCAGCTGTTAAAGTGGATCATCAAGTCGAACTACATGGGACTTCCTCTGCTGTGTGTGAAGACCATCATCAAACAGGTAACACCTGTGACTCTGACATCACCTCAGGTACCTGGAGTTCACCTCAGCAGTCACTGGGATGGTTATTGAAATTGAGAAATAGGTCTAGTTGAGAACTGGTTCAAAATGGTCTGAACCACTAGAATTGTGTTCCTTTCATTAGTGTTGGGTGGCCATACAGCCTGCTAATTATATAAGGCCCTGCAAATTACACAAGGACCATGCAAATTACCAAGCTGGACAGTGTCTCTTTCTGTCTGTAACAAGCTGTCTCTGTCTCTGATTAATGGTCAGAAACATCTTTGAATCAGTATTTTATATTGAAGTAGAATCACCTCCTCATGTTGTTTCCTCCACCAATCAGTCAAGTTTCAGGAAACACAGTGTCTTCTTCTTGAGTTACAGTGTTGAATAATGGCCAGAAGTCTTTTTGCTGAACATTATTATGTCACAGTGAAGTTGACCTTTGACCTTTTGGATATGAAATGTCATAACTTCCATTTTATCCTTACAAACATTTGAGTTATATTGTGTCATAATTAGTGAATGGATTTGTGAGTTATTGACAAAAATGTGTTATGTGAGGTCATCGCAACCTTGATCTTTGATCTTTGACCTTTGACCACCAACATGGACATTTGTGCCAAATTTGAAGAAGTTCTATGGAGCTGTTCCTGAGAGGTCACAGAGCGACATGGACAGAGTCATAACAACGGACCTGAAGCAGCCAATTAATAATTGATTAAATAATAATAAAGCTGCAGCCATAGTCAATAGGCTCAAATTCACATTTTGTAGCTAAAGCTAATTGTATTATTGTGAGGACTGGACTGATAACCGGTGTTATCGTTATTATGTTAATGTAAATATTCACTGATCTGAGGATTTTATAGATGTAGTTTGTGTGTAGGTCAACAGATGGAGCCAGCTGTTTTAAAGGAGGGACACAATCAATAATCAGACCGATAAGCAGAATCGATAATGAAATTGGTATCAATAAAATTCAATTCCTATTGTTGGGCTGTGTCTGCCACCAGGTGCTTCAGGGTCTGGATTACCTTCACACCAAGTGTAAGATCATCCACACCGACATCAAACCAGAGAACATTTTATTGGATGTAGACGAGGTCTACATTAGGAGGTTGGCAGCTGAGGCCACCGTCTGGCAGAGAGCTGGAGCCCCACCCCCCTCAGGATCATCAGGTGAGGAGCAGTGATGTGATTGATCAGGTAGACATGACCGATAGGATTGACCTTATTGTTTCTTTAGACAGTTTTGGTGGGACTGAGACTGAACACAACAGAACACATCTTCATACTATCTCATACAAGAAGTCAGAACTGAAGTCCCAGACCATAGACCTGACCCTGTCTGTCTGTAACCTGTCTGTCTGTAGTCTGTCTACCTGTCTGTCTGTAGTCCGCGTGTCTATTTGTAACCTGTCTGTGTGTCTCTCTGTCTGTCTTTAACTTGTTTAACTGTCTCTCTGTCTGTCGTCTGTCTGTCCTCCTTTCTGTACCCTGTCTGACTGCCTGTCTCTCTGTCTATAACCTGTTTGTCTCTCTGTTTGTCTGTAACCTGTCTCTCTCTTCCATCTTTTCTTACCCCTGTTTCTGATGTTTTTTCCTGTCTCTCTCTCTCTGTCTCTCTCTCTCTCTCCGTAACCTGTCACCCATCTCTCTTTCTGTCTGTAGCCTGTCTCTCTCTGTAATCTGTCTGTCTGTAATCTATCTGTCTGTAACCCATCTGTCTTTCTGTCTGTAGCCTGTCTCTCTCTGTAACCTGTCTGTCTCTCTATCTGTCTTTAACCTGTCTCTCTCTCTTCCATCTTTTCTTTCTTCTGTTGCTGATGTTTTCTTCCTGTCTCTCTCTCTCTGTAACCTGTCTGTCTGTGACCTGTCTTTCTGTTCCACTCCTCCATCTTTTCTTTCCTCTGTTTCTGTTTCCTCCTGTCTCTCTCTCTGTAACCTGTCTGTCTGTCTGTAGACTGTCTGTCTGTTCCACTCTTCCATCTTTTCTTTCCTGTGTTTCTGATGTTTTCTTCCTGTCTCTCTCTCTCTCCCTGTCTGTCTGCCTCTATGTGTCTCTCTCTCTAGTTAGCACGGCTCCCAGGGATCTACAGGTAAGTGTCCAGATGTGATGCCTGCTGTGTTCTCATTGGTTACTGCCATTTCAGATTGAGAACCTGTTTCAGGTGTTTGTAACCAGCTGTGACCAGCATTGTGCAGCTAGAGAGGAGACACCATGCATGATGTCACCCCCCCAACACTGCAGTGTTAGCAACACAAAGTGTGTGTGTGTGTGTGTGTGTGTGTGTGTGTGTGTGTGTGTGTGTGTGTGTGTGTGTGTGTGTGTGAGCACTTAAACAGCTGAGTTACTGTGTTCCCTAATCATCCTGTGTGCATGCGTGCATGTGTGTGTGTCTGTGTCTGTGTGTGTGTCTGTGTGTGTGTAGGTTGGTAAACTGTCTAAGAATAAGAAGAAGAAATTGAAGAGGAAAGCGAAGCGTCAGCAGAGACTGTTGGAGGAGAGACTGATAGATATACAGGTACTTTACTGTACTACAGTACTGCTACTGTACTAGAGCAATATTTACTGCTACTATTACTATTAATACTGCAGTTAGACAATCAGAATAATTCAGGAAATGACAAATGACCCTTCAAAATAAGTTAAATTTTTCTCCTGTGTTCAGAAGATGGAGGAGGAAGAAGGAGTGTATCAACCTGAGGACACAGACACACACTGTGAGTACACACTGATACACACTTTGAGTACACACTGACACACACTGATACACATTGTGAATACACACTGAAACACACTAACACAGACAGACGCACACTGTAAGTACACACACGCAGTACATGCAGTACTCACTGTACATGCAGTATTCACAGTACTCACAGTACATGTAATTATAAACACAGTGTTTGTGTTCTCAGGTTCTCTCGTTATCAACGGCAACACCATCTGTTCCACAGCCAACAGTAAAGCCAGTCCAGAGTCCACCTGCTCCTGGCTGGAGGACAGGTGTAATGGCCACGCCCCCGGTCGTTTCTCCAGCCCTGCGTCTGGCCTATCAGGTTTCTCCAGTTCTGTGATGTCAGCGACGTCTGAATCAGCACTTTCTACTCAGTCAGGATACTCGAGTGGGCGAGACGGTGAGAAAACAGATACATGTAGACACAAAGGTAACACAGCTGTCACACCTGACACACCTGAAAAACTTGACACACCTGACACAGCTGACAGATCTGAAAGACTTGACACACCTGACACATCTGACACACAGCTGACACACCTGAAACACCTGACACACCTGACACAGCTGACACCCCTGATAGCCCTGACACACCTGACAGACCTGACAGACCTGACAGACCTGACAGACCTGACAGACCTGACACACTTGACACACTTGACACACTTGACACACTTGACACAGCTGACACACCTGACATACCTGCCCTCTGTCTCCTCAGTGTTCAGTGCGTCAGACTTTGTCCTCAGTCCTCTGGATCCTCAAAATGCAGACAAACTGAAAGTGAAGATCGCTGATCTGGGAAATGCATGCTGGGTGGTGAGACACCTTCATCATCTCCTCCTCCTCTTTCTCTCTGTAATTTTCATCTTATGAACAATCAGACTTCTCTCTCTCTCTCTCTCTCTCTCTCTGTCTCTCTCTCTCTCTCTCTCTGTCTCTCTCTCTCTCTCTCTCTTTCAGCACAAACACTTCACTGAAGACATTCAGACCAGACAGTACAGAGCTCTTGAGGTTCTGATTGGAGCAGAGTACGGACCACCTGCTGACATCTGGAGCACCGCCTGCATGGTACACACACACACACACACACACACACACACACACACACACACACGAGTACAGGCTCACCAACACTGGACAGTTGAAGACCTGGTCTGATGTATCTGGATTTGTGCCGAGGCAGCAGATGGTAGGGTCAGAGACCAGCCTTGTGTCAGCAGTCCAGGCTGATGGTGGTGGTGTAATAGTGTGATGTCACAGTTTATCTGAGCATTGCTTCGACTATGTTTACCCCATCATGGCCACAGTTTAACATCTACTAAAAACTACTTCCAGCAGGATAATACTCCATGTCACAAACTGGGTGCATCAACATGACAGTGAGTTCAGTGAACTTCAGTGACCTCCCAAGTCTCCAGACCTTCCAGTAGAACAGCTTTGGGATGTGGTAGAACAGGAGATTGGCAGCCTGATGATGATGATGATGATGATAATAATGTTTCAATATCTGGTGGATCCATGACATGAAGAACTGAGGAACTACCCAGTGCTAGTGTGGTGTTCCTAATGAAGTGATCACTGAGTGTATGCGGAACCTAATCATTTATTGATACTGGAGCATTTTGATCAGTAACCAACCCAAACATCACACAGACCAAATCGAGTCTGGATCTTTAAACCTGAACCTGTGAAACACCTGTTTCATCTGAGTCTCCTGCTGCTGTGGTCTCTGGTCTTTAGCTCCTGAATTTAGCATCAGTCTCCTTCAACCAGATCCTCGGAGTGTAGGCCGTTTCCTTTTAAAGGTGTTCAGTGTTTAGCCACGCCCTCACGTGTTCAGTGTTTAGCCACGCCCTCGTGTTCAGCAGGTTCACTCTGGACTCCACTAACTGCTCTTCATGTTAAACTATTGATCAATCAGTGTATTGATTGGTTGTTATTTGTGTTTCAGGCGTTTGAGCTGGCAACAGGAGATTATCTGTTTGAACCTCATTCAGGAGAAGACTACACCAGAGACGAAGGTACCCCAGTACTGCAGGACTACACTGAACTATAGAGTACTATCAAGTACTTCAGAGTACTTCACTGTGTTTTTTTTTTTCAGATCACATCGCTCACATCATGGAGCTTCTCGGACCCATCCCTGTGCCCTTTGCTCTGTCTGGCAGGTACTCCAGAGAGTACTTCAACAGGAGAGGTGAGACCTGCAGACCCACTCTGTGATTGGCTGTTTGTTAGTGAAATGCACCCTGGGATTGTAGTTGGCAGTTTAGTGAGTTTTATTTCTCTACCAGTCTCACCTCTGTACCTGTCTACCTGTCTCAGGTGAGCTGCGGCACATCTCCAGCCTGAAGCCCTGGGGACTGTTTGAAGTCCTGCTGGAGAAGTACGAGTGGCCTCTGGACCAGGCGGCTCAGTTCAGTGACTTCCTGTTGACCATGTTGGAGCTGCAGCCTGAACGCAGAGCGACGGCAGCTCAGTGTCTGCAGCACGCATGGCTGCACACATGAACACACACACACACACACACACACACACACACACACAGTGGTTGAGGAGTTTTAGTGTCTCTAACTCGGTGGTGATTTAATTTGATGTAGGAAATTATCATCTCGACTGTCTGAATGCTCTGTGGACTGATTCCTAAATTGGTTCATTGATTGGTTGGTTGGTTAATTTGTTGGTTGGCTGTGCAGGTCAACAGATTTAATTGAGGCTGGATCCAAATGTCTGTGATGATCCAGTTCTTAGACTCTGAACAGGTCTGAGCAGGTCGGATTAGGTCTTAGATCTGCTGCACAGAGAAATAAAGAGGATGAAGGTGGACTTCATCATCCTCACAGCAGTGTCATAGCTTCTTCTGTTTTAAATGTGGTAAATAAACAGATCAGAGACTTCAGGTTTAATAAAGAACAGTTGGTGTTTTATCTGTGATCAGTTTGTAAATGTTAAACATTAGAATAGTATAAAGATATAGGAGGTCAAACTGTCTAGTCCTCTTTGCTGTGCTGCAGAACAAGTCTCATGATCATGATCCTGATCTGAGCAGATATGAACTCCAGGTTCTTTGCAGAGTCCAGACCTGAATGTACCACAGACACAACCAACAAATGTACACACCTGAGAACACATGCACACATCTGGATTCAGCCTTAGGTTTTGTCCTCCCTGCTGACCTTTGACCTCCATCATGTCACCACAGTGATAG
Source organism: Seriola lalandi dorsalis (assembly GCF_002814215.2). Lineage (NCBI taxonomy): Eukaryota > Metazoa > Chordata > Actinopteri > Carangiformes > Carangidae > Seriola > Seriola lalandi. The sequence goes on along the minus strand of NW_019524849.1, from coordinate 70,004 downwards.
TCGGCAGATTTCACATCACAACATGTTGATGATCTGATGATTTATTAAAAACAGAGTCTGACAGGAAACGAAAACAAAACAGGAATCAGCTGCATCTTCTGTAAACTGCTCAGTCTTTCTGTTGTACCGGCTGATTTCTGCAAATTTCTGTAGATTTCTAATGATTTCTGTTGATTTCTGCTGACTTTCTGAAAATTTCTGCTGATTTCTAATTTGAAATTTTCTGCTTTTCTTATGAATTTGCTGTAAACTTTGTTCTTTATGTTGTTCGACTGAATTTTCCTGTTTTTCTGCTGATTTCTGTGATTTCTGTTGATTTTAGTTTGTATTGAACTGACTCCTGCTGTACCTTTAAGAAAACTGTGAGAGGATTTTTGATTACTGGTTATTGATTAAGGACTTGTAATGATGGTGATGAGTTTTGGTTTAGATGAGCACACTGTAGCTTCCTGACAGCGGCTGACCTCTCACTGACTCTGACAACAGTATTGATCGTATTGATCACAGTATTGATCTCTGTAGCTGAAACTGAGTCGTCCTCGGATGACATCTGACCTCCTCACCTGTTCACCTGCTCTCACCTGTTTCTATGTTCATATAAGAAATAGTGCCTTGAAATGACCTTGACCCCACCCCCTCTTCCCAGTCACAGTGACATCACCAGAGACATAGTTTTTTCTACATGTGTCATCTGTGTGGAACATTTCTTCTGTGAAAATAAAGATGATATTGAAAGCTGGTCTGACATTTGTCATGACCTTTGACCTCTGACTTTGAGCTGCTCTTCACTCAGCCTGCAGGGTTGAGTCAAATCAACAATCTGAACAGGAAAGCGGTCTGCCTGCTGCTCTGCTGGTAAGAATGAATATGATCATAAAGGGTTTTTAAACTGCAAAGTACTTTATTAGTCATTGATAAATAAATGATTGATCAGTTATTTCACCTTCATTATAACATTGTGGCTTCTGTTTATCTTCCTGCATCACACTTTATATTTATCAGCAGCTATTCTACTAATTGATCTGTAAATATTTTCTGTTCCTGTGTCACAGTGATGTTTGTTTTTCTATTTATGTCTCTGAAAAAGTGGACAAAACATGACAAACAATCAATCAATTTTTTGGTAAGTAATGATTTATTATTTGAGATTTGTCCCATCTGTTACTTAACTGATCAGTCAAGTCAGGCAATTTAGTTTATATTTGTTTAATGTGTAAGATCTGTCAGCTCATCATCATCATCATCATCATCATGTTTTATAATGCAAATGATTGTATTGTAGTTAAACAGGAAACAACTCAGGTGACAGACATGGGCGTGTCCACAGTGAGTCCAGGAGGATGTGGATGTTCAACCACCTCTGCATGAAGGAGCAGTGATCCGCCTCCTGGATCTCAGAGTCCACACACTCTGCCAAAGCAACTCATTCAGGTGCCTCAATCTATCATCATTGTTTCAGCCACTTAGAATAAGGTAGAAAAATCAAATAGTATATAATACTGCCTAAAAACGTGATTATATAGTAAGGTATAAAAATGTAATACTACTCTGAGGTTACAAATGTCATAGTAGAGTAAAGCAGAAGAACGGCAAAGTATATTAAAGTATACAAATGTCATAGTTTAATGGGGTACAAAAATGTCAAAAAATGTTATAGTACATTAAGACATCAAATTGTCAAAAATGTCATACTATAGTAGGGCATAAAAATGTCGAAAAATGTCAGAGTATATTATGCTATAAAAAGTCATAGTATAGTATGTCATAAAAATTTAATGAAAAGTCATCGTATAGTATGTAATGAAATTCTCAAAAACGTCATAGTATCATAAGGCATAATAATGTCATAAAAAGTCATATTATAGTATTGCATGTCAAAAAACGTCACAATACACTAAGGCATGAAAATGTCAAAAAACATCAGCAATTTCATATACTTATCATTGTAGTTATTGTTTTCATTATTATTATTGTTATTGGTGGTGTCATTTTTATTTTCGCTATTATTATTTTATCATTATTATATTGTCTCATTTCTTGTCTGGATTGTGTTAATGTTTCAGCTTATTCAATTGTATTTATACTGTCTTCTTCTTTTCTCATTCTTATGAGCAAGTGAGTGATCTATGTAAAAGGTTTCATACTGCTCTTTCAGGTGTCTGAGGGAAACAATAAAAATCTAAATTTAAAAAACAAACAAAAGACACGTCATAGTAAAGTATAAAACGTAAAAAAATGTCATAGTATAGTAAGTTGATGTACAACGCCAGGACCTAAAACCACTGACTGAAATGTTGACTTCATAACAGCGTCATGTACTCAGCATGTTGACATCAGAGCTTTAAAGTTAGACTCCTGTAGGTCAACTCCTTCATTTTACTGTGTTCCATACACAATGAATGTACTGTAATCATATTACACTGTTCACAGTGTTTACATAAAATGTCATAGTACAGTAATACAATGTCAAAAAAAGTCATAGTATATGAAGATATAAAAATGTGAAAAAATGTCATAAAAATGTGAAAAAACTTCATAGTATTGTATGTTATAAAAAGTTATAGTATAGTAAGGTATAAAAATGTTACAGTATATCATAAAAATGCCACAAAGAGTCACAGTATAGTACGGCATCAAAACGGCATAGTATATTAAGATATAAAAATATAAAAAAACTACACAGTATAGTATGTCAAAAAGTCATAGTATAATAAGGCATAAATATGTCAGTGTAATAAGGTATAATAATGTCAGTTTAATAAGTAGTTGAATGTCTAGTGTAGGAAAACATACATTATGATGTAACATTGTAGTATAAGGTATAGTATGGTGTAAAAGTATAGTAAAATGTATAGTATGATGCGACGGTGTAGTAGCTGTGAATGTGTAGTATGATGACATCACACAGGACACAGTGTGTAGAACAGGTTTAATATAAAAAAACCCAGAGTGACTCTGGTCTAAAGACTTTGTGTTTGCAGGTTTACATGGTCCAAACATCCGGTTCAGATCAGACACATTCGACTGGCTTGACCCGGTAGGATCTGAGACTGACGTAGATCTGCTTCAGTGGGTCACACACTCTCATCCTGAAGGTCAGAGGTCAGCTGCTTCAGTCTCTGAGTTCAACAGTTCATAGTACTCTTCATCCTCCTCTTCACTTCTTCTTCCTCACCACCGTCCAGCCATCCTCTTCATCCTGAGTAGTAGGAGGAGGAGGAGGTGGAGGATCTGTCCTGCTGACTGATGGACTGGAGGATTCACACTCCATCTCCTGAGAACACAAAAACTTGATCACAGTTCATCCTCACTGTTCTTTTCTATTCTATTCTATTCTCTCGGCCTCACCTATTTTTAACTGGGGTACATCACCATGGTAACCTATGCTGCAATTTAATCTAGAACAGTGGTTCCCTTTAAGTGGCCAACAAATAATTTGTAAAACAGAACAATTTTGGTGAATACATGTAATTATAAAAAAGATAAATAATAAAAACATGAATAATATTTTTAGATGTTTTTAAATACTATGATTCTTGTTTTTGTCATGTGTTAAAGCCTATCACTGTGATAAGCCAATAATGGGACCACATCGTATACTTGTTTGCTATCTCAGTCTGATTGCATGCTAACAGATTACATTTATGGCAAAAACTGGAGCATCAAAATGGATAGCTGGTTAGCAACAGGAAAAATTAAAAAGGAAAGAGTCAAGAGACAGATGGTGAATTGACAGAAGACCTACATGTTTTCCCTGCTTTCAGTTCAGTCTTGACTGTTCGATTGTTACTATTAAAATAAAAAGTACTCTGACAATAAGTTGGAAAAGGTTGGGAACCACTTATCTAGAACAGTACATCATATTCAACAAAAAGCCTCATACAGCAGCTTGTGTAACAGTTACCTGTTATATGTTATAATAATCAATGTTTAGGTCACTTTCCTTGGACTCACCTGTGTCTAAATTGACCAATCAGAGCTCATTACCTGACAGGGGAGGCGTACCTGTGTTTCATCATCGCTCTCTTCATCAGACTGTGTCGGTGGAGCTGTCACCTTCACTCTCTGACTCTTCTTCTGTGTTAAACTGTCGATGCTGTGTTGGAGCTGTTGCAATGCCCCCTGCTGCCACTGAGTGAACATCTGTAGCAGATTGATGGACACCTGTACACAGGTGGAGTAGGGTTAACATCTACACCTGTACACAGGTGGAGCAGAGTTAATGTACATCTACACCTGTGCACAGGTGGAGCAGGGTTAACATCTACATCTGTAAACAGGTGGAGCATCAGGTTAGGGCATGAATTATGTCAATGGGTGTTCCCCATAGGAATAATGTAACAAATTTGTCTGTGCATATGTTACTTTTAGTGTGTACCTGAGGTAAACTCCCATCATCCACCACTGTGTCAAACTCCTGATCCATCAGGTCAGCGATGAAGTCCTCGACCTCACACTGCTGCAGGTCAGCTGATCCACACACACACACACACACACACACACACACACACACACACACACAAAATCAAACTATCCTTTTGTATTCAAGAGAAAAATCTAATCAGAATCTAACACTGACCCTAATTTCAAAACATGGACATGAAAAAAGTGATGCAAGATGCAAGATTATGTTTCCAGCTGTTGGAAATTCATTGAAACACAGCTACATGAAGCTTGACACTTACCCTGCTATGGAGCAAGCTAGTTCAGCAATATAAGTTACCATGGTTACTGAGCAGGGAATCCTATAAGCCACAGTAATGGAATGGAACTGATCTGCTGATCAAAGTGTGTCTATGGAAACTTTAACAGTGTTTTATTCAACTATTATTATTGGATTAGCTGTTAGCTGCTGTTAGTGCTCTGAGCTAACAGGGAGATGCACCTGAGGCCGTCAGATAAACCAATAATCGATTATCACCTGCAGATTATTGGCCAATCAAAACAATGGTTGGTTGCAGGTTTGGTGATCTGGTGATCAGCTGATCGATTAATAGTATAAACAAATACAGTAAACACCTGCTGAACATGACAGTCCACCTCACCAATCACAGGCTGTGAACTGACTGGTTACCATGGTTACCTACCATTGTCGTGGAAATACTGCTGAACAACATCCACCATCCAATCCGCTTTCTGCTGCCCATACACGCCCCCAAACCCGTTATCTACAGCAATCTGAGGAAGACAGACAGACAGGTGTTAATGTAAACAGAAAGACAGGTGTTAATGAGAACAGACAGAAAGGTTTCAATGTGAACAGACAGACAGGTGTTAATGAGAACGGACAGAGATCATTTCTCAGAAACTAAACACAGCTGAGAAGTTGTTCTTTCATAACAGTGACACATGTTCTTTGACTAAGTTAAAGCAGACTTGACTGATATTAAAACATTTGATGTTGACAGTCTTTACTTAGACTGTAAAGTTGAGTTCAGAATAAAAAGTCATGTTTCCTCACACTGACTTTTAATGTGTCACATACAAACCTTTGCATTAGTCTATTTCAAGTTGTGTCCAGTGGATGTCGCTCTAACATGAAGAACTAAACCTGTTCTCTGTGTTCCATTAGGCTTCATCTCACCATCACTGGCTTATAGCCTGTTAGCTTTAGCCCGTTAGCTTCGGCCCGTCTGCGCCGCAGTGACTGCAGTCTGTCACCTGTCTGTCTGATGTCACCTGTCTGTCGCCTGTCTGTCAACCTGTCAACTATGCGGACAGTTACCTGTAGAACGGGCCAGGTATGAAGAACCGCTCTCACTCCCTCCGTGAAGAGCTCACGTGAAGCTGCGGAGGCCGCCATGTTGGATGTGACAGACAGAAGCAGTAGAGTTAAGAACCAGGATCAGGCAGAAACAGCCGATCCTGATTCGGAGATTCCGGACCCGATGGTCAGACCAGGAAAAACAGAACTTTATTTTATCTCTATTAAATATGAATTAAAGATAAAAAAAAATAATTAAAAAAAGTCAAATAAAAAATTTATTTAAAAAACACGTTATAACATGTTTTCCCTCGGTCTATGGTTTTAATACAAGCGGTTACACCACACAGTTAGCTTACACACAGTAACTTCAGCTAATATTACAAGGTTTCTCCTCATATATGTGATATTTACCAAATGTGGACATGTATGCAATTAGCTACTGAGATTATAGCATAGCAAAGACTCTCTCTACAGTTTGTCTTGTTATTACAGCCTGTTGCTGCACAAAGCTCGGGCATTTTAACACTAACAGATGGATTACTTGTCCTTGTCGGAGCAGAGAGGAGGAGCCTCCAACCCCACGGCTTCTTCTATTGGTGCGGCAATGATCCTGCGAGTCCTCAACACAGCTGCTGCCGTTTAAGCATCAGAGGAAGAAAGTTTAAGAGCCCGGCTCGTACATCATTAGTGGCGGCTGACATAATATGCAGCGCGCCTCTGTACCGCCTTTGTGAACATTTGTGTGTAATTTGGATTTAGTTTGAGATGCTGGTGTTGATTGTTGGGGACTGGGCTAGGTTTAACTTTCTGATTGTGCATCACACCCTCAGAAAAGACTGTTGGACACATTAGGAACAGGGGTGATGCTTCTTGTGTTTTTGGGTTGGTTAGAATCGCATAGTTAGGCTCTTTGTTGGCTCCTGTTCCCCTGCTTCAATTAGCCTCTAGCCTTGTTTGTATTTTTGTTTACTTATTTACTCTCCTGGTTACGCAATAAATTAAATCAGTAAATGTGATTTACCAATAACACCTGGTTTTATGTTGATTCCCTTTTCCACTAGCTGGGTCGTAACATAAAGACTGCCACAACATAAGGTGACTGGGAAGACACCACCATGACTTCATATACTGAAGAGAGTAACCAACATGGCAGCAGTGAACTGAAACCTGGCTCTGTCAGCAGTCCTCAGTCAGTAAGTGAAATACTCGGTGAGTAAAATTTCCCAGGCTGTTATGTCTTCTTTGTTTGCAGAAATCAACTGCCTGGTACTGGATGTGAGTCCCACAGCGTCTGAGGTTTTACTTTCTCAGCAAAGTGGTTCCACAAAGGGGTTTTATCTTGATGCTTCATGTGAACACAGCAACATCTACTGGCCTGAATGCAAAATGGGCAAGTACAAATGTTCGTAAGTTACAAATTGAATGTAAGTATAAGGTAAAACATGATTGTGTTTTATAATCCAAGCATAGATTTATATACTGTAAAAACAAATGTTTTGCATGCATCAAATTTGTCAATATCAATCAAGTTAAGCTCAATGTCTTTGTTTTAACTTTAGTGTCTAAACTTTAAGTTGGTTTGCAATGTGGGCATGTAGCTTTACTTTTAAATGTCAGCTTGGTGGTTGTGCTGTAAAGCTGCAATATAAGATGTGGCCAGAACATTAGTTCAAAGTGTGTGAAGCAGCCACAGTGAAGATGTCATGATCAAGATCTCCATCTGTTGTGTTTCAGTCATCTACTGAAATGTGCATGCTCACCAGCCAACACCGACCTGTCCTGTGTTGTAATGCCACTTTTTGACACTAGACGCTGGGTGAGTCAGTGGCGCATCAAGTCTGCTCTCAGTCCCACGAAGAGCAACTTCCGGCAGCGCTTGAAGTTAGCATCACAGAAACACAGGAATGGCTGAACCTCCTCAGATAATATTCATCTGCACCCCGAAGGACCGCTCCCGACAATAAACCACGTTCAACGGCAAAGAAAAGAAGCAACACAAGAATCTCGATGTGGCTTTCCACCACCGGAGACAGCTCCTGAGAGGAAAGAGATGCGGTTTGATGCCGAGCTCGCAACTTTCCTGTTAGCCTGGTGAGTAGCATCAATGTTAGCTTTTTAGCTAAAAGTATAATCAATTTAACTACTGACAACCCGTACCGACAAACATTTCAGGTGGTGATATTGACGTTGTCGACAGACGTTTCAGCGGTTAGTAGGATTGTCTGTTGCTCTCGGCTGTTGTACAGCTAGTGACGTCAGTAACTTTAGGCTCATTTTGTGACTGATGCCTGTAACTTGAGATTGTATGGACCCAGTAGACCAAGTGAATACATGTCGATCGGTTCACCATGTTGTAACCACTTTAAATTACTGTTAGGAGATCAGCCATGATTGAAAGTGCACCGGGTCTTTACATTTCTCAGGAGATTTCATCATACCTCTGTCTTTATCACGACCTGAGCCAGTAGAGATGCAATACCGCCTCCACCTGTCTCACCAACGGCAGAGAGTCCAGACACTATGAGGAGGTTCTAGGTGAGTAACATGCTATCATTCACTTTGAGAAGTAAGACTTGTCTATACCACTGATTTAAATCAGACCCACAGTGCTGTTCATACTGCTGATTCTTAATGAATATACCACTACCTATATTATGTATTTGCCAGTATATCCATATTTGTATTACTGAATTTGTTGGTTACATAGTTTGTAAATTGAATTCTTATCACACCTCTAGTTGTTTACCCCTCATTTCCTTGCATTTACATTTCATAATATTCATACAGTATTTATTTTTGCATATTATCTGTCCTCACAATTTATTATATTCACACAACAGACCTAATGTTTGAACATGAAAAACTTGTATGATCTAAAGGAATTGTCCTATCACATGTTTGTATCGGGAACAGAAGTCCAGTCTAATCACCAATGATGGTCCAGCACCTGCCTTTTCTTCTGCATCTGGCCTCAATCAACAACCACATTACATCAACACCTTGAGGTATTATCCCTGCACATGACAGATATTGTCTATACTGTGATCTTTTGCATATCCCCTAATCAATACCTCTTGCACAGCTTGACCAGCAGGAGTTTTGTCATTCTAAAACACTAATTGCTGCCTCACCACTAATTTGTGTGTGTATTAATCTCTTTGACAAATTTGTCACATGGACCTGTATCATTTATTCAAAGTCTTGTTTTTATTACAGTATATGCTAAATGAGGTTTAAATGGATGATTGATACATACTTTATGTTCTGAAGTCCTTAGAATGCTTCAAAAAAAATTCATAGTCAAAAGAGCAGCTGCTTATGATTTTCCTTTTGTGTTTTCACAGGGATGGCAGAATCCACCTCAGGCAAGAACCACACGTTGCAGAACCCAGCAAGAAATGGTAAGTCATGCACATGACTCCACCCCATACGTGTATAGAAGTTCAAATTAGGGTCAAAATGACTGAGCTTGTAAAGTGACCTTAACTAATAATTCCAATGTTTGTAGTTGTAAATCAACATTTGTTAACCTTTAAAATAAATCTGTATGACAAATTCAAGTTTCTGCATGTGTAGAAGAGGTTTGTATTAAAGTCTGAATGTAAATTATGAACAAATGATCAGTGGTGAAGTTAAACCAAAACATGTAAAAGGAAGAAATGGTCTTGTCAACATCTGTGTCCTAACACAGAAGAAAACTGTAAAACGCTGTTCCCAGTCTGACGTTACAAGGGTCAGAATTTGCAGTTGTCGGCGTCGCACACTGGGAGTTGGGTGCTGACTTTTATAGTTTTCTGCTGTTTTGATTTATTCTTGAACAAATGCAAATCTTGTTGCCAAACTTTTTTTTTTTTTTTTTTTTTTTTTCCTCTTTCCCCTCACATGCACAAACTTGAATTTCTCATGCAGGTTTAAAAAGGTTGACTTGAACTATAAAATGAGTTAAAACGACTGTTAAAAGCAGTTTGTATTGTGTAATTACATTTCCACACAGATCATAGTCTAACGTTTAAGATGAGTTAAAATAATATTCTGTTTATTACATTTAAGCTGTCATATTGAATGCATCAGAAAACAATGTGGATGTGATTATTAATATTTGACTTGAACAATTAAAGTACTTATTTGGAAACTTGCTGTGTCTGATTTTTTTTTTTTTTTTTTTTTTTTTTTTTGTTAAGGAACTACTCAGTAACAACTGTTTATCACTCCACTGAAAAAAGCTCTACAATAGTAAACTACCATGTAAATGTAAGGTTTAACATAGCCTGCTTTATGCTGAGACGAGTGTGAGTTAGCAGGAGATGTTTTTAAAAACGACTTTGCTGATCCGGAGGATCTCCTGGGAGGAGGGGAGGCGCCACTGTTGGAGGACGTCTCCGCTGGATTCTCTCTGCATCCAGGACATAAGGAGACACAGGCGCCACCTCAGCTGCATTCAGGACCCACCAGGTGTGCTTTATGTATATCGATTCAAAATGATATACAAACAAGTATAATCATTATTCATCATGAGTCCTAATGTGTGAGACAGTTAATATTTATTTGCTCCAGTAACAATCTCCCTCTACATAAGTGATGCTGTTGGAACAGCACACTGATATTAACTATAATGGCTGAGGACTATGAAATATGAACTCTAATATTTTAAACTATTGACAATTTGTTATAGTTACAGTGAAGTCCAAAAGTCATGTGATTGTATGTCTGACACGGGGCAGAGAGTGTAATCCAACAGTGAGGGTGTAGGAAACAAGGAACAGCATAGCTGATAAGACTGAACAATGTTATGGCCACAAGTGTTACATTAAAAAATTCTATATTATCATATAAGACACTGTGTCTATGTTTGGGAAGAGAAGATCTTCATGTGTGGACTCTGCAGGTGGAGGTGGTGCAGGGCCTCCACCATTGCTGCAAGAGGTTGTAGGTGTCCCCAAAGATCCAGACCTTGGCTGGATGGAAGAAAACATTATAATAGAGAGAAATCATATCAATATCTTATTGTAGAGTATGGAGAAAAAGACAAAAGAAACAGCACTCTGATTAGATGATCAGAGATGTATATGTTACATGTGTCTCGTGTGTATGTTTCATGTATGTTGTGTATATGTTACATGTATATTACCATCAGAAATATGATTCTGAATCAAAAACATTTGTTTATTTTAGTGCAGAAACATCAACGTTAGAAATACACAGATATAAAACATAGACACATGGACAGAAATATGTGGACAGGTGAACACATGACACAATGATCATGAATCTGCTTTTTCTATGATCTTTGTGTTGAAACAGGAAAGAGGTAATAAAAAATACCTTAATTATTTAATTTCATCTTATTTTAAGTTCATGAGGAGTTTGGTATCTCACAACCTGCTGTCTACCTCACAAGTTCAATTTAAAGGGTGAGAGATTGTTTTTTCTCAGCAGTTTAAAAATATCCTCATAACAGTTGGCTGGACCCATTAAAAACACTTAAAACGTAACACAAAACATTAACACATCCAAAAATTATTTTTTATTAAGATCTTTTAAAGTATAATTAAGGGATGCTTTCATTTTATTTGATTATTTTTTACACTGAACCCCCTTAAACCATGCAGATAATGGTTAAATTTACTGTAATCAATCTTAGTAAGAATACCTTAATATCATTATTGTGTAAATCAATGGGATTTTAAAGTGAAAGTGCAGTGATTCAGTTTTGAAACAAACTTGTCTGACACAATGGTTTCCAACCTGAGCGTCACAACCCTTTATAGGGTCTCAGATAAATCTGAGGGGTCACCAGGTCATCACAAGAATAAAAAAAGAAAAACATATATTGATGTTATTATATAACTTTTCAATATCTAATTGAAATTAATCTGTCTCCTTACAGACAGGAAACTGAGGGTTGTACCTGAAGCTGCCGACATGCCTGTGAGCAGGGCAGCAGAAACACTACAGACTAGGATTCTTCTGTCTCTGTAAGGACCCTTTTATTGTGAAAGATACCACTTCCTGTTCACCTTGTCTGAATAATATGTCATTCAGACAGAAATCACTCATCTTTCTCCTTCTATAGTTTTTCTTCTTCTACTGATTTAATGACTAACTCAGAATTAACTCAGTAGCTGTTCTTGAGCATTCAATTCATATGACATGATCTTCCTCGGATGAAGAAGATTGAGAAGATCAATAGAGGATAATGACAACAGATCGAAAGCTTTATAACAGCTGCATACTAATTGGACCTTTGGTGTGTCTTGTTGGTGATTTCCAGAGATTGAGTTGTTTTTAAAATAAAAAACTGAACTTTTTAGATCAGGATCAGGATCTGACTCTGGCTGGAAAAGATTGGGATCATACTGGTTTTTGGTGGAAGCAAATAATAATAATAATAATAATCATAATAATAATAATAATAAGACACATCTTATAAACAACTGAACTACCATACAGTATTTGCAGATCTAATTTGACTTCTTGACACTTCATCCTGAGTTTAGAGGTTTGGGTCACATGATTGACAGAGTGTAACCTGATCGTACAGAGAATTTAAACAACCTAGTCTGGAAAGATTTTTTTTAGATCTGAATTTGCTCACAATGAAAACACACACACACACACACACAGCTCAGACTCTGATCCTGGACAAGCTGCAGCCAGTTTCACTGACCATCCAGACACACTTCATCAGCTCTTGCCTGAAATATTAAATCGTGTCTGAACCAAACTGAACATGAATGAATGAATAATTGAATGAACAAATGAGGAGGTTTAAAAGCAGTGATGCAGCTGCAGCACAGGAGGAGCTTTAGGTTAAAAGTTGTTTCTGAATGTCCTGTTTCTGACAGAAGACCATCTGAACACACCTGATGTGATTGGTCCATGGGTTAGACTCCGCCCATACAAAGCTGTGCCCGACTCCTGATTGGTTAAGATTCTGTGATCACAATAGCTGGTTCAGTTTGATTCGGTTCAGGAGCACGTCCAGTCTGAATGTATGGTGGGTGTGTCCAAGGTTTTATCCAATCAGAAGACGTGTATATAAACACCAGTGTGCATGTGTGACACAACAGAATGTTCAATGCGCCACCGTTTCTGTGTAAATGAACGTTTTGTCGAGGCTGAACATGCCCCAGGTTTCAAAGATACTCCTCTCTGTCAGCAACTTTACTACACCTCTGACCAATCAGAGAGGACCCCTATTACCATGGTAACAACACACGTACACCACAGGTCTGTAAATTTAGATCAAGACATCTATACTCCCTTATCACTTGAAAAACTGAGTCATCATTTCCACAGGTTCCTGCGATGAACAAAACAGTTTACAGTTAAGTGATAAATAATAAAGATCAGTAATGTTTGTATAAATCAGTGTATGGTTTTGCTATTTGAGTCTTTCCAAGCGTCCGCTCAGGTTTTAAAACAGAGCTTCTAACAAACAGAGGAGAGTTTATCACACTAAAAAACTACATAATAACTAATATAGCTTAATTTGAACTGAACGCAGATTCTTAAATCTGACAGGATTCCTGACTGAGTTTGGCAGAGCTATGTGTTGCTGTGCACGGGACCACGGAAAAAAAAAATATATCCGTATATATCCAATATCCGTTTAAATGTACGCTTCATGTGGAATCTTTTCAGCTGTTTATCTTCCCATGTGAACAGCACTTTCCTTTGGCACTACGCTTTTCAACCGCTGAACGACCATATTCCTAAATTCTCCTCCTGTGTTTTAATGAGCCGTTTGTCAAGAGATGTTTGGTTGAAGTTGAATGAATTATCCAAAAAAAAGTTGAATCGAGGGCAACTGGACCTGGTTGTAGATACTTTAAGACGTTTCACCTCTCATCCAAGGCTTCTTCAGTTCTGACTGACTGGTGACGAGACCCAGGTATCTAGCCTCTCAGAGTTTTTGGAGTCATATGAGGCCAAGTGTGAATGGTTGTTAAATTTCCTGGGAAAGGAGGAAAGGACAATAGGTTGTAGGTGGGGAACAGGTGGTGTCATAGACTTATTCCTCTGGTTCTCAGCATGAGACTGAACACTTGAACACCGGAGCTTCATGCTGTCACCTGAACACAGCACTCAGAGTCAAACTGTACAAACCTCTGATCAGTTTCACTCTTTCACTCTGTTGTGATGACAATACATCCTCCTGAGAACTGCCTGTCTGAAAATTCCAGATTTTCACAATTAAAGTCCAGTGGATAGTTTTATCTTGACGATCAATCAGTGTTTATGTGTGTGTGTGTTTAACCATGTGATCTTCCTGACGATGATGTCATCAGGCTGTGTACAGGGATTGGTTGGCAGCAATCTGAGAAGAGAGAATAAAACTATCAGGTGTGCTTCCACAAACTGTAGGGTCCAGTGATTTCCTCAAGAGAATCAACAGCTGTTATTGATCACACTTTAATCTGAGACACTTTGATCTGGTTCACTATCTATTTTAGCAGCAGCAATACATAGAAAAACAGTCATACATAGATCATCAAGTCCAGATCCAGATTTGAAGCCAAACTCCTGAGGCCTAACCTCAACTTCAACACAGCTGTAATACACACCTATACCTGACTGACCTGACCATAGCTGACTGACCTGACTGTACCTGACTATATCTGATTGTAAGAGACTGACTTGATTGTACCTGAGTTTATCTTTCTGTACCTGTCTCTCTGTGATAACATAATGTAATAACGATGTGGATGATTATGATTATTATTATTCTAAAAGCCTATTCTAAAAAGAATTGAACCATCACCCTGCAGTGTTAGTGCCTTGCTTGAGAGGACACAGAGCAACTACACTGTTAACATACACATGAATCATTAACCAGCAGCTGAAATATTCATCAGAGTCTCTATAAATATCTGCAGCAGCTTCCAAAAGTCAGGATTCATCACATCCTATTCATGTTAGGTCCACCCACAGGTCATATACAGAAAGTGTGCCTACTGACCATATAAGGACATAACCTCACTGATCAGCCATACAAGGACATTAAAAAAAACTGTGTCAATCATCAGACTGAATAAAAAATAATAAAGACATACAGTGACTCCACCTCAGTTCTGAGTTAACCAGGCTCTAACTCTTGAGAGCCTACAGCATACAAATGAGGCTGAATGTCAGTAGTTTTGCAGTTATTTGGTCATAAATCAAATGTATTGGAGAAATTGAAATAATAATCTAATGAAATGTCAGAGGATCACCAAAGTTTTTACAGTTCATCCTGAGTGGAACATGAATGTCTGAACCACATTTCATCACAATCCATCCTACAGTTGTTGAGATTTTTGGTGAGTGAATGTTTTTACTGTGGTTTTATTTGTTGATCTGTGTATATCAGTGTGTACAGTGGTGTTTCAGTACCTGTAGTCTGTAGGATTACTTAGTATTAATGCAGTATTACTGCGTTCTGTCAGGTTCAATCTTTGTCTCTCCATTTTGTTTCTCACTTGACGATTTCTGAGACAATCTGGCAGCCTGGGCAACAGCCTGCAACACAGCAACACAGCAACTGTAGGGCAACACAGCAACTGTAGGGCAACACAACAACACAGCAACCAACAGGTGACACAGTAAAGCTGAGTTGAGACCTTGAAGCTCCTCTTCCTCTTCTGGACGTTCTGCTCAGGATGGAAAATGATCACGTAAACCTTCGGCACATAGAGCATCCCAAGAGAGACGGACGCACTGAGAGACATGGAGACAGTCAGGGTGCCCGTCTGGATAAACATCTGAAGAGACAGAGATAGACACAGTGAGGAAGAACCTCCTGAAGAACTAGTAGGACCTTGTTAATATT
Source organism: Seriola lalandi dorsalis (assembly GCF_002814215.2). NCBI lineage: Eukaryota > Metazoa > Chordata > Actinopteri > Carangiformes > Carangidae > Seriola > Seriola lalandi. The sequence continues at coordinate 54,486 of NW_019524849.1, read as the reverse complement.
TACAGAACAGCTCCAGTGCTCCGTAGCATGTGACACCATTGACGACTTGAACCTCCTGTAGAATATCCCCAGCAACCTCTAGAACCTAACCTCCACCTCAAGGAACTGTTGTGCATTTAAGTTCTGCCTTTGCTGTTCCTTGTTCCCAACAACACAGACCCCAGGGTCATAGAGACAAACATCCCCTCCACCATGATGAGATGACGATCCCTCTGCTTCAATAAGTCACCTGTCTGTACAACAAACACAACAAATGCTGGTGATTCACTGAACACACACACACACACACACACACATACACACACACACTGCTGCCTGTTTCCATTGTGTTTCTTTATTATAGGGATTTAAGTTTGTGTGTGTCTGCTAAGCCATTAGACAATAGCAGAACTCCTACATTTCTTACATAGCTGTAAAAACCTCGACACACACTCTGAGTGTTAATCCTCCTGCAGCTCTGTGTTTGTTCTGTCCTTTTCAGATAGAAAACATTCTTCTTCTCTTCTTTTATTTTCTGTGATGCTCCTCAACTCTGAGACTCAAACAGAAGAAATGAGGAAAGGGGACTGAATCTTATCACAGAGAAGCAGGAGGAGGATTTCCTATGATTTTAATTCTAATTCTAGTTATTACTTCTCTCTCTTTCCCTCTCTTTCCAGGATTCCTGGGATTCCTCTTCCCTACGATAGAGCTGCTGTTTTCTCTGTATATTCCTCGTTGCTGTGTCCTCGGGGTGGAATAGCTTCTGCTTTCAAGCTACCTTTCAGATGAGAGGTGAAACATCTTTGTACATTCCCAGAGATACCATCAGTTGAACACCTGATCAATATAAATACTATAAACTGATATTAAATTATATGATGTAAACGATCTATGAACTGATATTAAATTAACTATAAACTGATATTAAATTAACTATAAACTGATAATCTAAATGGCAGAACCAGACACATGGAGATGAATCATCTGTTAATTATTTTCTTTTCTTTGCTTTTCTGGTTAAATCTCTCCTGTTTCAGTCTGATGCTGCTGTTTTTCTTCGTGTTATTTCTGGCTTTATTGTCTCTTTTTATCTAGTTGCTGAAGCTCTTTGTAACAGTGGTTTTAATGAAGTTATTATTCTATAATGACATCCTGTGTTGGATTATAATCTGTATAATCCATCTGTTCCTCTCTGCCTGGAAATGACTGCACTTTGTGTCTAATTCTGCTGTTGTGTATCTGTTGTCCCTCCCTGAACTCACACTGAACCGACTCACTGATTTATTTCCTCCTCACAGGAAACTAAACTGTCTGTGACTCTGAGTTCACCATGTTTCTACTGTGTTCACATGCAGCTCATTTCTCATCCACTCAGTAAATTGTGTTGTGGTCATAAATCTCCTTCATGTATGACATGGGGCCTCAGTTACTGATCACACCACCAGCAGTGATGGACTGTATGAGAGGCTCTGACTGTTCACACCCAGCCGCTCTCCTGTTTCCCATTCCCTAATTGATTTTTCTTTTCCCTACTCCAGGTCTTCACGTTCTCTGTTGACCTGAATCTATCCGTCCTACTGGTCCTCTGTTCTGAGTCATGTTTCTTATTGGTTGAACTTGCTGTTTGGGTCCTGCATCTGTTTCCCCTGTTGAGTGGGGTCAATAAAGACAACAGAGTCTTGTCTATGTCATCAGAGTTGGGGACGGGCAGGATGACACATATTGTCTCATTTAGAGCAGAAACAGCTGGATCCCCAGATTTACTGTTAAGTTCTGCTTTAAGAAGAATTCAGTATGAGACCAGAAAGGATCTCAAACAGGGTGTCTAGTGGTTGGGGCGCGAGCCATGTGATCGGTGCGTCCACTAGGGGGGACCACAGTTCAGTTACTGGCTGGGAGAACATTTGTTGCATACCCCTCCCCCCCCACCCGTTTACTGTCTCTGGACTGTCAGATATGAAATGAAGTAATAAAAAGAGTCTAAAACAAGTTCAGCGGACTGTTACTCAGCGCTTGTACAACCCTGATCCAGTGTGACTGGTCTGGTTCAGCATGGTACTCCAGTCTCTCCTGGTGTTGGACTGGCTCTTACTTTCTCTGTGGACTTGGCGGTACCAAAGAAGATTGGTACAAAGGCAAGCCAGACAATACAGGTGGTGTACATGGTGAAACCGATTGGCTTTGCCTCATTAAACGTCTCCGGGACACCACGGCTCTTCACCGCATACACCGTACACGTCACCTAGCAACAGAAACAGCACAGGTTACCTGGCAACACAGACAGTACAGACTTCTACAACATTTCATTTCAAGTTCTCTGTCACAGATAAATGACAGATCGGCAATAACAGATCAATACTTAATCAATACGTTACCATGAGCACGATACTGTAGCTGAGGCAGCAGATGATTGACAGGTCGGACATGTCACACTTCAGGATGCCTCGGGCCAGGTCAGGGTTTGGGGGGCGGAGCTCCTCATAATCAATGGTGGTGTGAGGGGGGATGAAGGCGAACCACACAAACACACCAAGGACCTGACACAAAGACACACAGATACACAGACAGATGAACCTGAGTCATGTGATGAGCTGCTGCAGCCAGTATTAGGAGGTCATGTGACCCTTGTGCTCTCACCTGGACGGAGATGAGGATAAAGGTGATGGCGAGCTGGGACGTGGGGCTGATGAATTTGGGCGGGGTCACCGACCTCTTGCCCTGTTCAAAGATGCGGTAGATGCGATTGGTTTTGGTCAACATGGCAGAGTAGGTGATGGCCATGCCAAGGCCCAGCAGGAGGCGCCGGAACGCACAAACCACCACACCTGGCTCCGCAATCATCAGAAATGTGATCAGGTAGATCAGGAAGATACCTGCAGACAGACAGAATGGAAGGTGATGTCATCATTTCTATCATCAGGAAACCAGACCTGGTTTTAACCTGCTGAGTCAAATCCCTGTGTGAATATGAATGGTTTAATCATGGTTTGAATCTAGTTTAAATCTGGTTTGAATCTGGTTTAACTCTGGTTTAAGTCTGGTTTGTGCTTGATCATGGTGGGAACAGTTGGGTTTCTCTCTGGAAAAGTTTTGAGGAGTATGTCAACTACAAGTTTAGAAACCTTCCCTCGACCTGAATGACCGAAAGAGTCAGACATTACTTTTAATGTTCCTGGCACAAGAGCTCCCTGCCGGTCTCTTCCAGCCACTGCCCAGCACACCTGTGTTCCCATCTCACCGGTCTACGCAGCTGCCTGTGCCTCCTTCAGCCCTGGTTTCTCTGCCTGTTACTGTCTTTGGCCTGCCGTAGTACCTGTCAGTATTTACCTGTCAGCAGTACTCAACTGCCGGTAGAACTCACCTGTCAGAAGTACATAACTGAGCTCCCTTCCTGACGCCCTGACAATGGGCGTGTCGTTGAAGCGGATGAAGGTGATCACCACGGCGCTGGTTGCTAGGATACCAAGCATGGCGAGAGAGGCAGGAACAAGGGCCCAGGGGGAGTTCCACTCCAGTTTGATGATCGGGGTCGAACGACAGGCGGTTCTGTTGGGGGCAGGGCGCATGTCTGACGGACAGAGCTCACAGGTAAACTCATCCAGCTGGTACTGATACCCATCACAGAGCTGCAGACAGGTCAGAGAGACAGACAGGTAAGAGAGACAGACAGGTAAGAGAGACAGAGAGGTAGGTAGAGAGAGAGAGAGAGAGAGAGAGAGAGAGACCAACAGATCAGAGAGAGAGAGACAGGTAGAAAGACAGAGACAGACAGATCAGGTAGACAAACAGGTCTTTCCTTCAGGATTAGCTGTGGACGTATGACATCATGAGGATAGATGTGATGATGTCACTCAGACTATCACTCAGCCTCTCTCTCAATGTCTCCTGTCATGGGGGCCCCAGAGAGCGAGACAGTAATATCTGAACCATTAAGACTAAAAGTCCAAAGCCACCGTTTGAAACCAGAACCACTGACCCTCTGAGGAGCTGGACTACAGCTGGTCTGTTTCTGCTCTGTTTCAATTGTCAGGTGTTTTCATGGTGATGTTTTACCTCACAGTGCCAGCAGCAGGGGACACCCTTCACCATCTTCTTCCTCTCTCCTGGTCTACAGGGAAAACTACAGATGGACTCGGGAACTGATCTATCTCCTCCAGACCACTGCATCTCATCCAGCTGACAGAGAGACAGGTAAAGAGAGAGAAAGAGAGACGGGTCAGAGAGAGAGAGGAGGCGAGGGAGACAGGTAAGAGAGAGAGAGAGACAGGTAGAAACAGACAGTGACTTAGCGTGAGACAGACTAAAAACCAGCTGATGTCATTTAATGTTTTTTGTTTTTCATGTGTCTGTTTTTTCCAATCAGTTTCTTACGTTGAGTCTCAGGTTATTGGTCCATTGGCCGATTACATGGTATCCGGGGTGGCTGTGATTGGTCATCTGAAACTGAAAGATGTCGTAGCGACCGGGAGCATCGCCATTCTCATTGAACAAAACACTTGTACCTGCACTTCCTGTTGGACACAACAGGAAGTAAGACAGACAGACAGGCAGACAGACAGACAGACAGACAGGCAGACAGACAGATGGGCAGACAGGCAGAGAGACAGACAGGCAGACAGACAGGTTAAAGTGAGACTATTTAAATCAAATATCAGAGATTTCAGTTCATCAGTAACGTCTTCTTCTACACTTTTTATCTCTCTTCTTTTAATGTGAATAAAAACATGTGAGGGATGTTTTCTTCTTCTTCTTTCAGTGTTCAGCAGCTGCTCACTTTAATTATTAACACACACACACACACACACACACACACACAGTGTCCTCAGAGGAAACATGCAAAGTGCATTAACTTATTATCTATCTAAATAAAGAAAAACCTGCTGTGACCAACCTGCTGCTCAGACCTGAACCTGAACCACAACAGAATTGAACCACATCAGAACAGAACTTAACAGAACTGAACCAGAACTGAACTAGAACAGAACTGAACCAGAACAAGAACCAGAACCAGAACTGAACAGAACAGCGTCTTGATTTGTCTGTAAACTGTGACATTTACATACATCAGTCTGCTTCAAAGAAACTAGTTAGCATGTGAGCATGCTAACATTAGTTAGTCAGCATCCAGACGAGGCTGATGGGAATCTCATTAGTTCTGCAGGTATCTGATCATAAACCAAAGTGTTGGACATTTCTTTCTTTACTACAGTTAAACAGACCTTTATATTATCTTTGATGTTCAAACCCAGCTTCTTTTAGAGACTATTAAATAATAATCTAACTAATAAACTAATAATGATATTAACTGACTGATAACTGATATTAACTACCCTGAAATCAGAGGCTGGCGGAGGATCTGTTGTCTGAGAACCAAAAAGCTGCTGAAACACCAGCCGCCTGACCATCAGTTGTCAGGCCAACGGTGTCAGCCTTAGTCCTGATGTCCTTGTTAATTTTTCCATCTGTTCTCTTTGAGCAAATGTGAAGTTCATTAAAGTCAAACTCCCAAAATACAGCAACATCCTAACTACAAACACACATCTACTCAACTGTTAAATATTCAGCCAACGGAGAAGGCGAGGACTCGTGTAGCGAGATGAGCAGTCAGTGAGACAGGCAGAGGGACAAACCGGTTTCATGGCGTGCAGTTATGGCTCTTACAGATTAAATCCTCTCGCTCTTCCAGCTGCTGCAGCTTCTCGTCTTAATAAAATATGGATTTGATGTCTCACAGGATAAAGCTGCTGCAGTTTGTTCCGCTGCTTTGAAAATCTTTGAAAACCTCATCCTGGCCTGAACGGTTCTGGTTTGTCCTGATGGACTTTAAACTGACTGAACAAAGTGTCTGAAGACTCTCTGACTCTTACAATACAATATCAATTCACACCTGGACTGTACCGACTGTTACATGACATCCAGGTGAATTAACCTCAACAACTGAGATGTTTGCAGGCAAGATGAGGTATTAAATCCCTCAAGCTTGTTCTGATGTTCTGGCGCTTACCCCTGAGCTTCCTCCTAGTCGGACGTGCCTGGAAAGTCTGTCTACATGGAGGAGCAGTCGTTCTCCTCCTCCTTGTCCTGGATCTCTGAGCCTAGTGTCCCAGCCTGAGTCCACTATCTCATTGTTTCAGACACTACTCCGAGACCTGGACCACAACAGAGAACTGGAACAGAGATCCCCTGGTGAATCCAGAGTAATCTCCTTCAAGAGCAGCTCCCTCTGAACCACAACAGTCCATATCACTGCTGACTCTGAACCAGGCCATCTTTTTATCTCACCACCATCTGACCCTCACTGGTGAACCAGACCCTGAGATACTTGGACTCCTTCACTTGGGGCAGTGACTTGACCTGAAATGCACAATCCACTGGTTTCCAGCAGAGTACCAGGACCTCATACTGGGTGGTCCTGACTCTTGTACAGCTGCTTCTCACTGAGCTGTAAACTGTCCCAGTCTGATGAAATCAACAGAACCACACAGATACAATCCTGAGGCCACCACACCAACACTCTCCACACCTTGACTACCACTTCAGATCCTGTTCATGAAAACCACAAACTGAATCTGTGACAGGGGCGACCCCGTGGAGTCCAACAGGTAAGGTCAGAAACCTTCTCCGAGTCCACAGACCACATGTAGACTGGACGGACAAACTGCTTTGACCCTTGCTGGATCCCTACGAGAGTAAACAGCTGGTCTACTGATCCAGGACAGAATCCACATCTGACAGAAGCTTTCCCAAGGAAGTGGAGCAGAGGACAACCTCCATTCCACAGTTACTGTCCAAGACCTCCAGAAAACAACCAGGACCCAAGTCTAGAGTCATCAGAAAGAATCAGAGTCCTGCTACTACCACTGCTTTCTCTGGAGGACGTGTCAGTCAGGCTCTCCTTTGACTCTCCAAAAATATCCTCAGTCCAAGTCAACAGTTCTGGGCCAAGCCTCACCTCCCGTCTCAGCTCATCTGATGAATGTTCAGAGCCAGAACCTTGTGGGTTTGATTGAAAGCCCTTCACCCTGAACTCCATCCACAGCTGAGTTTTTTTTTACTTTTGTGACCACTGAGACTGCAGTACTTATGACTTCCTGATACCTGTCTGTTGCTCCAGGAGTCTCCTGAACCATCCAAACCTGAAAGGACTCCTTCACTGCTGGTGTCCACCAGCAGGTTCTTTACTTGTTGCCACAACAGACACCAATGACACTCTGACCACAACTCTGAGCAGCTGTCGCAGACTCCATGTTGCCAGCCTTCCCCTGGGCAAATGGGACATACCTCTGAAGGTGGGATTTTAAACTCCGGCTGACAGGAGATGAAATCACCACAAAGTTGATCATTGATCTTTGTCCATTGTTACCCACGGGTTGAAATCCTCCACTAAAAGTATGGAGCACTGAGACAGTGTTACTCTGAGGCGACATCTCAACACAGCAGCTCTCAGCTGGGACACCTGAGTACCACCACATCCCTCCAGAGATTGGTTTCCAGAGTTGGTCCTGTGAGTAGAGCTGAGCCCAGTTATACCTGGTTGGTACAGGTCCACCTCCTGCACCACCTCTGGGTCCCAGTGGGTGATATTCCTTTTCCTAAGAACAGCACAATGTAACTGTGGGGCTGTGTCTGACCAGGGTCCGCTCATCAAGGCCTGGCCAACAGACGCGCACCAGTGAGCTTTCCTCCTCAAATTCAGGAGGGGGCCCTGGTTTCCCTGTTCCAGGTGGGGTGCTACATCTCAGATGTTGCTCTAATGTATATTTTTATTTTTCAGGAGGTTTTCTTACCATTAAAGTTGACGGATCTAATGTAGTTGAGCAGTGAACGTCCCTCCACAGGGTCCATATTGTCACAGACTCCGGAGCTGCCCGGACACAGGTCCTGGTGCATGCTGTGCAGAGCATGAGCAACAGCGTAAACCGCATCGATCACAAATTGGACCTTCCCCTCCTGCTCATAGGACGAGTCCCGACCGATCCTCTCCTCACCTGTAGGGACACACACCATGTCACATGACATCCCACCTAATCCGTCTGTTAGTCCCACCTCAACATGCAGGCCCTGCCCCCACAGGTGTGGCTATACCTGTACATTTCTTCTTGTCAGGGTCCAGTTTGATTCCAGGTCGGGTGAGTTTACACCTGAAGTCATCCTCCCAGAACTCAGCGAACCAGATGTTCCTGCGGTTGTTCTCCAGAGAACGAGACATGAAGTACTGATCGAAGCCTGGAGAACAGACACACAACAACACACTCAGTAACACACAATGTCAGGTCCTGCATGTTTGCAGCCACTCCTGAGTCCTGAGTCCTGAGTCCTGAGAGTGGGGGACTGAGACAGAGACTGTGAATTAGGTCAGGCCTGTTTGACTCCAGTTCCTGTCCATCTGAGGTCAACCTGGTCATGACCTCTCCGCCTGCCCAGTGAGAGAGCAGGTTTATCTGTATAATAATAATAACAATAATGATAATAATAATAAAGGTGAGCTGAGACTTTTTGCCCCTTGGCTTCAACGTATCACACATAGACAGATACACAGTAACACACAGTGTTTTTGTTTTTACCGTCTATCGACGCTCGTTTCTGGAGGATGGTGACCGCGCCCTCTGCCACATCTTCCAGCTCTGTGATTGGTGAACTTTTTGCCCCCCAGCTGTCTGACCCCACAAACAGGAAGTGACCCGTCAGATTAGCACGCTTGGCCGCTTCAAGGACACACCTACCAGGAAGAGAGGGGAGGAGTCATGTGAACATAAAGCTTGACTTGATGTGATCTCTGATCTCAGGTGTGTTTGATGTATGTTTTTACCTAATGTCGTCCTCGTTGGCAAAGATGATCACTCCTCTGGCGTTACTTGTTTCCATCAGGCGTCTGATGATCTTATCAAACTCTCCATCTGTCGGCTCGCGAGGAATCTTCACAGACTGAGCGATACATACCCCACCTGAGAGAGACAGACAGATAACACCCCACCTGAGAGAGAGACAGACAGGTAACACCCCACCTGAGAGAGAGAGACAGACAGGTAACACCTCACCTGAGGGAGAGACAGACAGTTTACACCCCACCTGAGAGAGGGAGATAGGGTTTTCTAACTGTGGCTTGGCAGCTGTTTAGAATCTGTCTTCACCACAGAAGAGACCAGACCAGACTAGATGAAACCAGACCAGAACCCCAACATACCGGCTTCTCTGGAGATCTGCATGAAGGCGTCGACGCCGCTCTCTCCGTAGTTTCCCTCGGAGGCCAGCGTGGAGACGTAGTTCCAGCCCAGAGCTTTGACGATGTCCAGCATGGTCTGAGCCTGGTACGAGTCCGGAGGAACCACCCGAGAGAAGAAGTCGTATCGGTTGTTGTCACTGAGCTCTGGAGCTGTTGACGCGTAGCTCACCTGAGGGATCTGGGAGACAGATCAATAATCAATAACCAGGAAATGTGTCTTTAAGATTTTATGACAAAGAAAACACAGAGCTTTTGAATTCATGTTGAAATCATAGTTTCTGGTGGACTCAGGTGTGTTTATCTGGTTCCGTGTGAACCTGTCAATCAAACTGGCTGGACTAAACACCTGGACAGAGGCCACCTGAGGACCTGAAGACCTGAGAACTGAAGAAATAGGTCAAGGTCTGGTCCACAAACATCCTTCAGTCAGTGCTGAGGGTCAAATCAAACACATACACACCACTGGTCAAACTGTAAACAGTGGTGGAGCATGCGCAAACACACACACACACACACACACACACACACACACACACACGCACACACACACACACACACACACACACACATTCTTGTACTTGTATCTTTGTGAGGACACTCATTTACATGAATCGTGGTCCAGGCCCTTACCCTAAAACCAGGTCTTCACCATAAAACAGCCCTGTGAGGGAGTGAGGAGCAGCCAACATGTCCTCACACTGGTCCTCACAAAGATAGAAGTACAAGTACACACACACACACACACACACACACACACAGAGGATTAGTGTTGTGTAACAGCATGAATGTGTGTCAGAGCTTCAATAAACTGAATAACAATCACATTAGCACACAAGACTGTGTGTTAGTGTGTTTGTGTGTGTGTGTGTGTATGTGTGTTTCTGTGTGTGTGAGCGTGCAGCTTAATGAAGGACTCCACATTAACAAGCTCCTAAAAGCAGACCTCGTTATGACATCTTCATCATCATCATCGTCATTGTCAGAGAGACACTTCAGTGGAGCGAAACAAACCTGAAAATCATATGCTGTGACATCACACCATTCTCAGTCAATGATTGGTCAGCTGTGTGCAGGTGAGAGAGTGGGCGAGTCTGAACGTGGTAAAGATTCTCTCCATATTTAAACCATCACACTGATGATGGTGTCACATGATCTCAGAGTCGCTGCTGATTGGTTAAAGAAGAAGAATTCTGTACCACCTGAAACTATCACTGTCATCACATGGTCCTGGACCTGCATGTGGACCATGTGGTGTTGTGTGGTGTTGTGTGGTGTTGTGTGGTTGTTGGGTGGTGTTGGGTGGTTGTTGTGTGGTGTTGTGTTGTGTGGTTGTTGTGTGGTGTGGTGTTGTGTTGTGTGGTTGTTGTGTGGTGTTGTGTGGTTGTTGTGTGGTGTTGTGTTGTGTGGTTGTTGTGTGGTGTTGTGTTGTGTGGTTGTTGTGTGGTGTTGTGTGGTTGTTTTGTGGTGTGGTTGTTTTGTGGTGTTGTGTGGTTGTTGTGTGGTGTTGTGTTGTGTGGTGTTGTGTTGTGTGGTGTGTTGTGTGGTGTGTTGTGTGGTTGTTGTGTGGTGTGTTGTGTGGTTGTTGTGTGGTGTTGTGTGGTTGTTGTGTGGTGTTGTGTTGTGTGGTTGTTGTGTTGTGTTGTTGTTGTGTGGTGTTGTGTGGTGTGTTGTGGTTGTTGTGTGGTGTGGTGTTGTGTGGTTGTTGGGTGGTGTGTTGTGTTGTGTTGTGTGGTTGTTGTGTGGTGTTGTGGTGTGTTATGTGGTGTTGTGTTGTGTTGTGTTGTGTGGTGTTGTGGTGTGTTGTGTTGTGTGGTTGTTGTGTGGTTGTTGTGTGGTTGTTGTGTGGTTGTTGTGTGGTGTTGTGTGGTTGTTGTGTGGTGTTGTGTGTTGTTGTGTGGTGTTGTGTGGTGTTGTGTGGTTGTGTGGTGTTGTGTGGTTGTGTGTTGTTGTGTGGTTGTTGTGTGGTTGTTGTGTGTTGTCGTGTGGTGTTGTGTGGTTGTGTGTTGTTTTGTGGTGTTGTGTGGTTTTTGTGTGGTGTTGTGTGGTTGTGTGTTGTTGTGTGGTTGTTGTGTGTTGTCGTGTGGTTGTCGTGTTGTGTGGTTGTTGTGTGTTGTTGTGTGGTTGTTGTTGTGTGTTGTTGTGTGGTGTTGTGTGTTGTTTTGTGGTGTTGTGTGGTGTGTTGTGTGGTTGTTGTGTGGTTGTTGTGTGGTGTTGTGTTGTGTGGTGTGTTGTGTGGTTGTTGTGTGTTGTTGTGTGGTGTTGTGTGGTTGTTGTGTGGTGTTGTTGTGTGGTGTTGTGTTGTGTGGTGTTGTGTGGTTGTGTGTTGTTGTGTGGTTGTTGTGTGTTGTTGTGTGGTTGTTGTGTGGTTCTTGTGTGGTTGTTGTGTGGTGTTGTGTTGTGTGGTGATGTGTTGTGTGTTTGTTGTGTGGTGTGTTGTGTGGTTGTTGTGTGGTTCTTGTGTGGTTGTTGTGTGGTGTTGTGTTGTGTGGTGATGTGTTGTGTGGTTGTTGTGGTGTGTGGTGTTGTGTGTTGTGTGGTGTTGTGGTGTGTTGTGTGGTTGTTGTGTGGTTGTGTGGTTGTTGTGTGGTTGTTGTGTGGTTGTTGTGTGGTGTTGTGTGGTTGTTGTGTGGTGTTGTGTGTTGTTGTGTGGTTGTGTGGTTGTGTGGTGTTGTGTGGTGTTGTGTGGTTGTGTGTTGTTGTGTGGTTGTCGTGTGTTGTCGTGTGGTGTTGTGTGGTTGTGTGTTGTTTTGTGGTGTTGTGTGGTTGTTGTGTGGTGTTGTGTGGTTGTGTGTTGTTGTGTGGTTGTTGTGTGTTGTCGTGTGGTGTTGTGTTGTGTGGTTGTTGTGTGTTGTTGTGTGGTGTTGTGTGGTTGTTGTGTGTTGTTTTGTGGTGTTGTGTGGTGTGTTGTGTGGTTGTTGTGTGGTGTTGTGTTGTGTGGTGTGTTGTGTTGTGTGGTTGTTGTGTGTTGTTGTGTGGTGTTGTGTGGTTGTTGTGTGGTTGTTGTGTGGTGTTGTGTGTTGTTGTGTGGTGTTGTGTTGTGTGGTTGTTGTGTGGTTGTTG
>NW_019524849.1:17500-41060 GCF_002814215.2 Seriola lalandi dorsalis | reverse complement strand
GTTGTTGTGTGGTGTTGTGTGGTTGTTGTGTGTTGTTTTGTGGTGTTGTGTGGTGTGTTGTGTGGTTGTTGTGTGGTGTTGTGTTGTGTGGTGTGTTGTGTTGTGTGGTTGTTGTGTGTTGTTGTGTGGTGTTGTGTGGTTGTTGTGTGGTTGTTGTGTGGTGTTGTGTGTTGTTGTGTGGTGTTGTGTTGTGTGGTGTTGTGTGGTTGTTGTGTGTTGTCGTGTGGTGTCTTGTGGTTGTTGTGTGGTTGTTGTGTGGTTGTTGTGTGGTGTTGTGTGGTGTTGTGTGGTTGTTGTGTGGTGTTGTGTTGTGTGGTGTATTGTGTGGTTGTTGTGTGTTGTTGAGTGGTGTTGTGTGGTTGTTGTGTGGTGTTGTGTGTTGTTGTGTGGTTGTGTGTTGTTGTGTGGTTGTTGTGTGTTGTCGTGTGGTGTCGTGTGGTTGTTGTGTGGTTGTTGTGTGGTTGTTGTGTGTTGTTGTGTGGTTGTTGTGTGGTGTTGTGTGGTTGTTGTGTGGTGTTGTGTGTTGTTGTGTGGTGTTGTGTTGTGTGGTGTTGTGTTGTGTTGTGTGGTGTTGTGTGGTGTTGTGTTGTGTTGTGTGGTGTTGTGTGGTTGTTGTGTGGTGTTGTGTGGTGTTGTGTGTTGTTGTGTGGTGTTGTGTGATGTTGTGTTGTGTTGTTTGGTGTGTTGTGTGGTGTGGTGTTGTGTTGTGTGGTGTTGTGTGGTTGTTGTGTGGTGTGGTGTTGTGTGGTTGTTGTGTGGTGTTGTGTTGTGTGGTTGTTGTGTTGTGTTGTGTTGTTGTGTGGTGTTGTGTGGTGTTGTGTTGTGTTGTTTGGTGTGTTGTGTGGTGTGGTGTTGTGTTGTGTGGTGTTGTGTGGTGTTGTGTGGTGTTGTGTTGTGTTGTGTGGTGTGGTGTGGTGTTGTGTTGTGTTGTGTGGTGTGTTGTGTGGTGTGGTTGTTGTGTGATTGTTGTGTGGTGTTGTGTTGTGTGGTGTTGTGTTGTGTGGTTGTTGTGTGGTTGTTGTGTGGTGTGGTGTGGTGTTGTGTGGTGTTGTGTGGTTGTTGTGTTGTGTGGTTGTTGTGTGGTTGTTGTGTGGTGTTGTGTTGTGTGGTTGTTGTGTGGTGTGGTGTTGTGTGGTTGTTGTGTGGTTGTTGTGTGGTGTTGTGTTGTGTTGTGTGGTTGTTGTGTTGTGTGGTTGTTGTGTGGTTGTTGTGTGGTGTTGTGTTGTGTGGTTGTTGTGTGGTGTGGTGTTGTGTGGTTGTTGTGTGGTTGTTGTGTGGTGTTGTGTGGTGTTGTGTGGTTGTTGTGTTGTGTGGTTGTTGTGTGGTTGTTGTGTGGTGTTGTGTTGTGTGGTGTTGTGTGGTGTTGTGTTGTGTGGTGTTGTGTGGTTGTTGTGTGGTTGTTGTGTGGTGTTGTGTTGTGTGGTGTTGTGTGGTTGTTGTGTTGTGTGGTGTTGTGTGGTGTTGTGTGGTGTTGTGTGGTTGTTGTGTGGTTGTTGTGTGGTGTTGTGTGGTGTTGTATACACACATACAATACACACACTGATCACCTGAGCCACTCCTGATGAGAGATTTCACATCAACTTGACCCACATGACAGATATCTGTATTGATCTGTCTCTGTATTGACTGGAAGTGATCAGTTATCAGATACTTCTGAAAATATCCCCATGATGCATCTGTTCCTCAGTGTTTCTGCTGTTTTTAACAGGCCTCTGTTATAATAATATAATAATCTGCCGAAATCTCACACACACACACACACACACACACACACACACACACACACACACACACACACACAGAGTCATTAGAAGCTTTCATTAGAGATAGTCAGTCATCCAGACACAAACTGTCTGTTTAAAACATTAATCCAGCAACCAGACTGTTTCATCCACTCACTGTCTGTCTGTTAACCTGTCTGTCTGTTAACCCATCTCACTGTTTACCTGTCTCATTGTTCACCTGTCTGTCTGATTGGTGTCTTATGTCTGTTCATGTCCTCATCCCCTTCAGTTCTTGTCCCAAAATCACTGTAAGTTTAAAGGTTGGTGTCGGGTGGTCTCTGTAGGACACTGGTCATGGTCTCAGTAGGACACTGGTCATGGTCTCTGTAGGACACTGGTCATGGTCTCAGTAGGACACTGGTCATGGTCTCTGTAGGACACTGGTCATGGTCTCTGTAGGACACTGGTCATGGTCTCTGTAGGACACTGGTCATGGTCTCTGTAGCAGACTAGTCATGGTCTCTGTAGGACACTGGTCATGGTCTCAGTAGGACACTGGTCATGGTCTCAGTAGGACACTGGTCATGGTCTCTGTAGGACACTGGTCATGGTCTCTGTAGGACACTGGTCATGGTCTCTGTAGCAGACTGGTCATGGTCTCTGTAGGACACTGGTCATGGTCTCTGTAGGACACTGGTCATGGTCTCTGTAGGAGGCTGGTCATGGTCTCAGTAGGACACTGGTCATGGTCTCTGTGGTCTTGGTCTGAAAAGTTTGGGGCTCACAGTGTGACTTGGTGGTCTTGTGTTTGCTGGGTTTTGTAAAGGGCTTGGAGGATCAAGGGTCTCAGGGTCAGGGTTCTGGTTGAGGGACTGTGCAGGAGACTCTGTGGGGGTCTGGTGGTGTGAAGCCATGTTATGGCCAGCCCTCCTGGGTCTTTGAAGATACTGCTGATTCTGTGGCCAAGATCCTGGACTGAACCCCCACAGGATAGTACTGATGGTGTCTGTGTGTTCACCTGTCTGTCTGTTCACAACCACATGAACACAATGACTACACACGATGTGTTAACATCCACACACACGTTTCTGTAAACACACTGTACATCTGTTACTGTACAGCTCAGCAACCAGCAACTTGCATGTTACCTGTATATTCACAGGTGTATTACTTGTTTTTGTTACCTGGATATTCACACGTGTGTATTACCTCGAAGAGGCGCAAAATGTTGGCCACCATGATGGACACGGAGCTGGCAGACGCTCCGATCACGCCCACCACCCTCTCTGGTTTGCGGATGATTGGCGGCTCTCCGTTGGAGCAGCGGATGTCGGATGTGTCTTTCTGGATCAGCGCCTGGACAAAGGTGAGAGACTGTTCCAGGGCGTAGGTGTCTCTGGAGCAGGTGTCCAGGATCCGGGCCCCCAGCGTGATGTTGGGCAGGACTTCAGGGTCGCTGTTGATCTGGTCCAGAGCGTACAACATGGCCTCCATACGGTGGATCCCTTTCTCCTTCTTCAGCTCCCCACAGGGCAGCCCGTGGGGGCCGCGAGCGTGGATGGGGAACAGCCCCCCCAGAGTGATGTCACCAGGTATCTTTATAGAGTGGGGGTGGAAGTGCTGGTGGGAGGCGCTCACCTGGATCACCTCTCCACCAATCCAGAACCATAGAGACAGCAGGAGGCAGGGCCATAGGGACGAAGGACGGGATGTTCGTCCAATCCAGAGTAAGATGTGGTGATGATGATGATGAAGGTGGGGGAGGGGGGAGTGGGCAGGGCCTGATGATGTCATACTGAGGTATGTTCAGCTGAGAGTTTTCATCCTGCTGTGAACACCTACAGAGACCAATCCATCAATCAGTTTGATTTTCAGTGAATCAGGTTGACAGTCAGACACTTTTAAATAATCACCTGTGTGATTATTGATTATCCTCAAGCTGATGATTGTTCTGTGTTTAAATGTAACTGAATCTGTCTGGACTCTTTCTGTCAATCTCAGAACACCTGAGTTTGGAGTTTGATCTAGAGTTCCAGAAAAGATGAAGAGAAAAAAGGGAAAAGAGAGTCTGTGTTTGGTTCAGTGTGTTTCAGTCCTGAACCTGAGCTGAGAGTCTTCAGCTGTCGACTCTTACAGTCCGAGTTTCACAGAGATTGATTAGATCATAAACAATGATCTCAAATTGAGGTAATAAACTCAATATATGAAATAATCGTTTTCACTATCAGTTAATCTGAAGATTATTTTCTTGATTAATCGATTCATTGTTTAGTTAAAAAAACATCTTCAACAGTTTGAAAAGTCCGAAGTCTTTTTGTCCACGAGACAAAGATCCAGATGAGATAGCACCTGTCTTCAGAGGACGGAGGAGCTTTTACTGATCAATCATTTCTATCATCAATAGATCAAAAAACAGCTGCTGAGACATTTCCTGTTGATTGACTAATGAATTGACATATTCTCTCTAGCATCACGTATTTTTAAATGTTTGATTTAATTTATCATGATAATCAATCAATTAGTTTCAATAAAAGCAGCTATATCAAGTTACCGTGTCTCTTCAGTTCACACGAAGCTGCTGAGCTTTAACAGAATCAGGATGTTTAAACCGCTTTCATTCCGTCACTTCGTTAATTTACCAACAACCAGAGCGGAACTTACCGGAGCAGGACGCGTCTCCTCCCGGTCTCATCACAGTCCTCAGCCCGCTCAGCTCCGCACAGAGCCGCCGTTGAACCCGCTGCTCCCGGTGAGTCCCTTAATGTGAAGCTCTGGTTCACGTCCTGCTCCTCCAATCAGCGCGGGAATGAAGAACCGTCTCTATACCTGTCTGTCTGTCTGTCTGTCTGTCTGTCTGTCTGTCTGTCTCTCTCTCTCTCTACCTGTCTCTCTCTCTCTCTGCCTGTCTGTCTGTCTCTGTCTCTCTACCTGTCTCGCTCTCTCTCTCACTCTCTCTCTCTGCCTGTCTGTCTCTCTCTCTCTCTACCTGTCTCTCTCTCTCTCTCTGCCTGTCTGTCTCTCTGTCTCTCTACCTGTCTCTCTCTCTCTCTCTCACTCTCTCTCTCTCTCTCTCTCTCTCACTCCGTCTCTAATTGAAACATGCACATTAACATTTTGCTGCGCGCGTGTCAATCTATCTTTGTGAGGACCACTATCAGTTTGAGGGCGTTCCTGCACAGTGAGGACATATTGACCCGTCAGGTTCAGAGTGTGTGTGTGTGTGTGTGTGTGTGTGGGTGTGTGGGTGTGTGGGTGTGTGTGTGTGTGTGTGTGTGTGTGTTGTTCTGTAAGGACTCTCCTTTTGATTTTTACTCAGTTGTTTGAGGTCACTCAGAGTAGGTGTCAGAGAAGACCTCTGATCAGGTGTCATCAGTCCTCAGCTGGTAATTACCTGTCTGACTGTTTACCCGTCTGTGTCTCTAAATGTCTTACGCTCTTCCTGTCTGTCTCTCTGCCTGTCTGTATGTTTACCTGTTCAAATGTTAAACAGGTGTTCAGTGTTTACACCTGATGTTTGAACTCACTTTGATCTTCTCTCTCTCACATACACAAACAGAGAATTGCTTGTGTGTTGATAACAGCATATGTTGCTGTGGGAGCAGAAGTCTGTAAATATTCACTGAGTTATAAACAATAAACAAGTTTCCATGTGAGTAACTTCAGGTTTAACTCTGTTTTCAGTCCTACGACGGTGCTTCACTTCTTATTGAGGTAAATCACCATGGTAACTTAGGCTGCACTCCTAACCTGCTCCTGCGCAGGTTAACTTCAGAGGATCATATCAAAACCTGTCAACAACCTAGCTACTGACCAATCAGATCACTGGAAAACTCATCATCAGTCATCATTTTCATTCCTACAGAATCCTGACGGGAACGTCCACAACTGGAAATAAAAACAATGACACACACACACTGTTAAATATTTCCATGATTATAAATGAAACTTCATGATAATTCATGCACTTATTTACAATATATCCTTAGTCTGACTTTAATAGTAATCATATTTAGACATTTTTTTTATCCCAGTCCTGATCATATTGTTTACATCTCACCTTGTTTAATATCACTTTTGGATGTGGTTAAAATCAAATTTACCTGCAGGTATCAGCGTTTCTTCTCATATCATATTAAGTACTTTGTTCCTGGTTCTGACGATGTTGCTTATAATTAATAACTCCACCTCTTTAACACAAATGCGCTCATGGACAGGTAAACCCAGGGGTAACTGAGCCAGTTGATAACCTGCTTCGTAGTACAGGTTATCCAGGACGGTCAATGTGAGGTTCAGTTAACCCCTAATAACTAAAAGTTATCCTGGGTATGTTGAACTTGCTTCGTAGAACAGACCTCAGGTCAGTGGAAAAACATGATGGGAGATAGAGTTTGTTTGTTGTTAGTGTTTCTATTGTAGTCCAGTAGCTGTGACACACCTGTACAGGTATGGGCACAGTAACAGACTGTGGAGGACAGATGATCAAAGAATATAAAACATGAGGAAAATAAACCTAGAGAGGTTTGATGTTCGAGACTGAACAGGACACACATCCACTCACCTGAGTGTAACACCTGGATCTCACAGAACCCCGCCTGTAGTTTACCCAAACATGTAATGGTGACTAAGCCTGAACATGAACAGTTCCAGGATCAGTGTCTGTATGAAAATATTAAACATCCACTTTACCTGGGGCACCCCGGTGGCTCACCTGGTAGAGCTCATACCATTTAGACTTAGTCCTGATCGCAGCGGCCTGGGTTCTAATCCGACTCAGGCCCTTTGCTGCAGGTCATCCTCTCTCTCTCTCTCTCCCTGACTTTCCTGTCTCTCTCTCACTGTCACTATCGTAATAAGGCCCCCAAAAAAAATCCACTTTACATGATGAACAGTGTTAGAGGTTGTTTCACAGCCACAGGTGAGGATGGAGACAGAGACAGGGTGAAGCTGCTGTCAGAGAGAGTTCACCTGTTTCAACAGTCTTTACCTCCCAAAGGTCCAGTCTCATATTACCTTCATGTCAACATCAGAACTGACTGTAAACTGGCAGAATCATAACACACAACCACCACTCTGTACATGGACATGACAAACAGGTGAACACTCTGGAGGGGATGTTAGACGCTGAGCGTGTGAGGACACGATTCACCTGCAAACCTCAGGTGTGACCTCAGCTCAGTGAGCCAATGGAAAGACAGGAGTGTGTAGAGAAAGACAGCTCTCTCTCTCGCTTCATGTAGTGCTACACAGAACTCACTTAACGCAATGCATGCTGGTTAAAACTTTTGTTATTGGACTGAGTAGTTTTGACATCAGTCTGTTTATTCTCCACCTGAAGTCACTGTCAGTCCATGTTGAGCAGCAAGTCAGAGTCAAACAATCATAATTATTTACATGTTTCATGAGGTTTAGATTTTGTAAAGTGAAACAAACTAAAATCACATTTCTGAACACTTGAATTGGACCAACAGACACGACATAAAAACTTTCACATTTATAATTATTAAACAGAACAGAAACTGGAGCTATTGTTTTATTGACCACTCAAAGTGGACCACTTATTCACTGATTAACACATCAGTTGTGTCTGTGTATGTTGTTGTAATATTGATTTCAGCCACAAGAGGTTGAAGTTCACCTCAGTATAAACTGGATTCAAATCATTTGTTTCCTTCCAGGTGATTTTTAATTTCTCCATATACTCTAAACACAAGCTTCATACAATGTGTGTTGGTCAGTAATAACATCACTGCTGTTCCTTCCTTTAGTCCCAAATTTGAATCTCTGCCAGAAATGCTTTAGAAGTCAGGTGAGATCGTATAAAGAGCGACACAGTCCGCACCAGTATCACATACCAGACTGTCATCCTGGAGGTTGTGGTTTGAATCCTGTTGTATTAATTGATTAAATTCATTCATTCATATATTTTTATTTCAAACTTTTTGTCCAGAAAAGCTTGAAGACAACTACAACTCCCATGTACAGGAGCTGCACCTGTTACACACCTGTGTGAGTGCATAGCCATTAATGTACAGTAACAATTATACTTTATCATCTGATCATATGTTTATGTTCATCTGTCTAGCTGTCAGATAAATGTTATTTTACACATCTACACGTTCTTCATTGAAGATAAATACAGAAATGCTCTGACCAATCAACAGCAGGAGTCCTGCTGGCTGGCAGCTGATTGGTTGGCATGTGTTCGGGGCCGCTTGTTCTGTGGCAGCTCTGATTGGTCGGCATCTCTGAAC
The DNA here is from genome assembly GCF_002814215.2 of Seriola lalandi dorsalis. NCBI lineage: Eukaryota > Metazoa > Chordata > Actinopteri > Carangiformes > Carangidae > Seriola > Seriola lalandi. Next base: position 33,085 of record NW_019524849.1, on the reverse strand, counting down.
CCGTCAGAAGAAATCTGGTATTGGACGGTGGTGTCCACATGACCTGGAGATTTTAAAATGGCCGCAAGTCGTTGTGACCCCGCCCACTGTAGGAGGAGCCTGATTGTGGGGGCATGGCCCCAGTTCTCCCCAAGGGCAGGGACAAGCTGTGATTGGCTGCCCCGCAGCCGTGTGGTCATGTGGTTGGTGATCACCACGGCCACATGGTGTCTGTATGCCATGGCGACTAGCTGTTGGCCAAGGCCTTGGAGGAGGCGTGTCCTTTGCGACAGGTCGTCAAACTGTCTGAATGGAAAAGCAACGCTGTCAATCACCAGGAGGCGGACCCTCGGGTGGTTTAACAGGAAGTCAGGCAACAGGTGGAGCTCGGCCAGCAGCTCCATATAGTCATTGCAACGTACCTGAGGGGCAGATGGGCAATCAGAATCAGTCTCATTAACATCTGAGTGTGATTTTAGTTACCATGATGACCTGTCATTATTACCAGGAAGATGTCGGACAGAATGGTCTCCACAGTGAAGGTCGTCATGGCAACACGCTGCTCGTCATCTTCGACCAATAGGGAGCAGTGTCTGACGGCAGCGGTGGCCATGTCGATGACTCTCTGCAGCAGGAAGCTGCCCTCAGTGTCAATGTACATCACCTGACCTCCGACCCCCCCAAAACACTGGGGCACCTGGACGTCCACCGCCAGCTGCAGGCTGAGTAACACACAGGTCTCATGATCACTGACATCATCAACACAGTTCTTAATTAATCAATCAACACATGCCAAACACACCATGCTGTAACTTCAGACAAGCTAACAGAGCTCACGCATCATCATCACACCATTGGCCCATGGTCGGCTCCTTGTCGGCATGCTGACCCAGAATGTAAACATGAGGATTTAGTGGAGCTAAAATAGATGTGATGGAGCAAAGGATTGTGGATCGTTTGTTGTTGGAGCAGCTGAAGATAGGAAAGACATCAGACTGATGACTAAACCTTTATTTTAATGACATATGACGACTCTTTGATGGAGGACCGATAACTCTGTGTTTGTGTTTGTGTGTGTGTGTGTGTGTGTGTCTGACCACAGTTGTGTTTTTCCAACTCCTGGAACTCCACATATTTCTGTTGTTTTCCCGATAGGAAATCCTCCTCCAAGAGCAGCGTCCAGCTGAGAGGAGAAGGTCACGATGCTCCTCGTCTCCTCCTCTTTCTGCAGGAGCTCCAGAGCTGTCAGAGCGGCTGACACCCCCTCTCCTGCTCTCGTCACAGCCTGCAGCACCTCCTGCGCCTCCTGCTGGGACAGACCAGCCTCTGCAACAAGAAAACATCATGTATTAACAGTTTTACCTAAAGTGACTAACAATAAGTTCAGAGACCCTCCCCCCTCTCTCTCTCTCTCTCACACACACACACACACACACACACTCACACACAGACACACCTCGGTCCTGTGGAGCTTCAGCAGAGTCGGTGTCACAGTAAATAAAGTTCTGTGATCAGATTTAAAGTGTTTTAGACATTACACTGCACGTGATTCTCAGCATAGTTACGGTTCTTTCGACAAGTTGTCGATGTTCACTCATAAACCATCGTGTTAAAAACTGGGTTATTTTGAGTGGAGTTTGGTGGGAGTGCGGGTAAACACCACGGTTACCTTTGCTGAGTTGTCGCGGTTCAAGGTGCAGCAGGTCTGAGGTGAACTGGAAACCAGCGCTGACCAGTTTCACCTTCACACTGGGACTGAAAGACAAACTGGAGACTGCCCTCTGCATCTTCACTGCTAACTGCTAATGTTAGCTTCCTCTTCAAAACATACCGCCATGACTGCTATCCCAGCATGCCTTTCTCCGCAGGGCAGCACCTAGCCGGCTGAAAAACGTATAGAGTTCCTGTTTCACTTTTCAAAGTAAGAGTTTAATTTGTGTTCAGTTTCGAGTAGCTTTAACACTGTCCTTCCAAAGTGTATTTAATTCATTGTTCAATCAAACTTTTGATAAATGTAATTTTTTCTACGTCTTTCTTTATCATATCTGTGTCCCAAGAAATTAAACTCTGGTGATGAAATAATGAATACTTTAAAACTATTGATTTGACAGTTTACAAGTAATCAAATTTTCATAGGCTATATTAAATTCAAAAATTCTATAAACAGATTTTCCTTTATTTATTGTACCATGTCACTTACATCTTCAAATTTCAGAGGTTAGTGTTGTTAATAATGTATTTAAGTCCAGCCTGCTCTTTAAATAACACAACAAAGTATATGTCTGTTTCCCTTACAATGAGGTCCGCATCTGAAATTTACCACTAAAAAGATTTGTTTTCTAAATATATTGTTTGTATGTAAAGTATGCTTAAAGGTTTTTGATATTCTATATTAATATAATAATATATACATTCTATAATAATTAATAAATAAAGAGAAAACATTTATTTTGGGTTTAAATGAAAAGTCTTCTAAACCAAATGATAGACTGAACAAAACTAAACACCAGTACCAAAAAAATGACTCATCAGTAAAATAAACTGGCAACAGAAGAGACAAGTTAACGCTCTTTTTATGTCCAGGCTTTTTCTTCAGTTATCAAAATTTTATTTTGAAGGTATAAGCGGAAGTTTATGGTCGTTGTGCTCTGTTTCGTCATTTAAACGCGACAGAGCTGCTACATGTGAGAGCGATCAGCACCCGTCTAAAGGAAAGTGTTGAAGTTTTTAAGGCAAACTGGAGGTGAGATTTTATTTCTTATTCATTTAATTACAGCGTTTTAATGTGAAAGAGTGAAATCTGGAAGCTGATCAGAAGGCAGAACAGACACTTTTATTTTCAGTTATTGATTAGACACTAAGATGTGTTGGTGTAGTGACGGTGACACGAAGCTTCATTTGTTGATGTTAACACAGCGACGTCTACTGCACACAACGTGAAGTAGAACAATACAAAGGTTTGTACGTGACACATTAAAAGTTAGTGTGAGAAAACACTAGAGTGTTTATTCTGAACTCACCTTTATATACAAAGTAAAGACTGTTAACATCAAATGTTTAAATATCAGTCAAGTCTAGTCAAAGGACATGTGTCACAGTTATTAAGGAACAACTTTCTCAGCTGTGTTTAGCTTCTGAGAAATGATCTCACCTGCCTTTGAGTCTTTCACAAGTTAGTTTCACCTGCTTGTGAAGGTGTCCAGTTATCTTTTTATGTACAGTCATTGAATAGAAAGAAGTTCAAAGTGTCAACAAACTGGAGAAATCTCTCTTTTCCTGGTGGATCCATTACAAATACAACCAGTCAGTGTAAGAGACCAAACACTGAGAAGCCATCTTCTCTCCCTGAGGTCTGACACTATACTCAACACACACTCTCATCTAACATAACAGAGTCTGAGCCTGCTAAAGGGACAGAGACTCTGGGACTGAGTCTGAGTCTGGGACTGAGAGTTACTGTGTTCATCACTTCCACCGTGTGTTTAGTAAGTTCATAGAATCTCATAAGATGTTTCACAACATTTTGACTTGAGTACATGATGCCGAACATTTTGTCCTGTGAACAGAAAAAAGCGATCTGAGGTCTGTTTAGTGAACTAATGGAAAGATACACGAGTCAGATCTAGTGTATTTCTACAGCACTGCTGTCCACATACGTTTGTCATTCTGTCTTTAGCTTGTCTCTACTGGTTCTGTTCAGTGATCATAGTGCAGAGGGATGGAGAGAAGAGAGGAAGAGGAGGAGGAGGAGAGGATGACTACAGCTCAGGGAGAGGACGAGGAGGACGAGGAGGAGGAGGACGAGGACGGGGGAGAAGCTACAGACAGAGGTGATGATGAAGATGCTGCTGGGATGAAGAAGAAGACCAAACAAAAAAGTGTTGGAGAGACTTCCTGTTCAGACCGGAAATGTGTTCCAGGTATCATCTACCTGGGTCACATTCCTCCTAGGCTCCGCCCCAAACACATGAGGAACCTGCTGTCAGTGTTTGGAGAGATTGGACGAATATTTCTACAACCTGAAGGTAAAATGAAAATGTACACACACACACACACACACACACACACACAAAGTTAATGACATGCAGTAGTGTTATATAAATGCATGGGGAGAGCGAGAGAGAAGAAGTGCTCAGTGCATCATGGGAGCTCTCCCAGCAGCCTAGTCTGCCTCACTGGACGGAGGCTGTAGGTATAAGCCTGTTGTGGAGGCGTTCTCTGCCTGTTACTGTTTTCCCTGTCACTACGGGGAACAACAACAACAACAAGCTGAAACCTCCACACTGAAGATGTTGAGTTTTTGATGGAGATTTGGATCATGTGTAGTCACACAGTCGACGTAAGTCTTTGCTGTTGTGTGCTCACCTCCACATGTGCAAATATTCCCCCAAAACAAGTTCTGCTCCAGAGCAGGTTAGAGTTAGAATTCAGCATTAGTTACCATGGCGATAGAGCAATACAGTGATGTATTCATCTGTCCGATGATGAGGTGAGGAGGAGACACCTGTTCTTTTTCTGATCACTGTTTCCTCTCTCCTCTCCTTGTTTCCGACACTGTCAGACCGGCAGGTGAGGATGAGGAAGAAGAAGTCTGGTTTGAGGAGGTGTGATTTCACTGAAGGATGGGTGGAGTTCAGAGATAAACGAGTGGCAAAGAGTGTGGCTGCATCTCTCCACAACACACCAATGGGAACCAGGAAACGCCAACGCTTTTCCTCTGACCTGTGGTGCATCAAGGTACAGTCTGCCCGGCAACGCATGACATCACCCTGACATATTTTATTTCAGACGGACAGACTGACCACTCTGAACCACTGTCAGACCAAATCTACCTGTCTGTATTACCTGCATAGGTTCCAGTGGACTCACCTGCCTGTCTCTCTCCCTCCCTGTCTGTAGTACCTGCACAGGTTCCAGTGGACTCACCTGAGCGAGCGGCTGGCCTATGAGCAGACAGTTCTGCAGCAGAGACTCAGAACTGAAGTTTCTCAGGCAAAGAGGGAAACAAACTTTTACCTGAACAATGTGGAGAAGAGCGCCCACATGGACAACATGAGGAGGAAGAAACAGAAAGACGGACAACAGGTAAACTCTAAACTACAGATTATCTCACCTGAATCCACCTGCAGTCTCAATACAGGTAGAGTCAGACTAAAAAAAACCCTGTAGGTGGCATTGGTTGTAAAACGTTTATGTTTTGTCATCAGGTGGACGAGAAGACCTGGGACTTCACTCAGCGTCAGACGGAGGAGGAGATCCAGATGAAGAAGAAGAAGAAGAAAGACTCGGTTACCGCAAAACACCTGAAGAAGGCCCGCCTCATACAGCAAAAGAGCCAATCAAATGTCTCCCTGCTGACCAAAATTTTCAACTCAAACCAATCAGAGTGACAGCAGAGAGACAGCTGATTGGCTGTTGGACAGGACTGTTTCAATAGAAAAAAAAGGCAGATTGTGATGAACTTGTGCTGACACACTCATCTTCACCAGCCAATCACAGGCCTTCTGAGCTGGGGGGGTGGAGCCAATGAGCATATTTTCTTCAATTTATGAGTTTTTTATCCAATTTCTGTACTTAACGACTTGATGAGCTCGTTGGAACTGGTGTGTTTGTTGTAATAAAATTCAGTGAGCTGTTTATCGACCTTTGACTTTCCCTCCTCACTGGTTAGAATCTGTTATCACTTATTTATCATCAATGTGATGCCCTCATCACTCACCTGTACCTGCTTTTTATTTAAGTCATGTGTTAGACCTCTCACTTGAGACACAGACATGAAACTTAGTTCAAAGCATCATGGGTGTGTCCCCAATCAGTATGCCAATTTTCAAAACCTTTTACCATGCAGTTTTAGATCCTAGAGAAATTCCCTGGTGGGAAACGCCTGTTAAGAAAGAATAGAGAGATATCTCTTTGACAAATCAATCAGACATACAGCGCATCGAGAAAGTATTCAGTCACTTTTTTTTTTTTTTTTTACATTTTGTTATTTAGCGGTCTTGGAAAATAAACGTGTTTAAGAATATTATGTGGCCTGTATATTATGATTAAAATGCTTGTTTGGAACCTGCTGTCTCTGATTTGTTAAGGGACTTCTTGTGATATAATGAAGTAATTACAGCAAAAGTTCTTGTTAACTATATATACATTTCTAAGAAACAACGCACACTACATTTTACTGGCAGTGGTAAGGTAATTATTTTATTAGTGTGAACAAATTGACAATCTGTGTGTAAATGTGCAATATAAATATAAAACACCTTCCACAAATGGACTGAATGATTATAATAAACTCTACTAAAACAAATGACACCAGTTATCTCTTTACAGGTTGGATGGATACAAGATGTGGTCTATTTATGGAGGTCAAGGTAATTTCATCCAAAGTAACTATATTATCAGATAATGTATTTCTGAGGTGTTTAGGACCAAATGCAATAACTTCAATTTTGTCGGAATTCATATATAAAAAACATGCCTGAAGTTTGACCGACTGATTAGTCTCATCTTGCTTCATAGATAAAAACAAGTAACTTTTCCAGGGTAAAGAGTTGTTCCACTGTTACATGGCCAGGAGGAGATCTGTATTGCTCCTCCTGAATCTGAGGTTCGATAATCAGTGGGAGCCTCCTCTCCAGCTCCCTGGCGTAGGTTTTCTCTGAGCAGCACAATGAGCAGTGTGATACCCCGATAATTCAAGCACACCCTATGGTCCTCTGTTTGAAAATGGGAACCATCACCCCAGTCTGCCAGTCCGCAGGCACTGTCCCCAACCTCCATACACCAGTAAAGAGGTGTGTCAAATTCAAATTTAAATATACTTCATTGGCATGACAGATCAGAAACCTATATTGCCAGAGCAGTACAGAAAATTATTAACATTGACAGATGATTAGCAATAAATATACAATAATGTGATACTATCAATCATCATGACAAATACAATATGATAAATAATAATTATATTCTATTCCGCTCGTGAACACAGGACATAGGAGCTGTCCATAACATATGGAAGGAATGAGTCTAATATAAAAACATAGTCAGCTGTGATACTGTCAGAGATGGACTCACTCAGAAACATTAACTACAGCACTTGTTTCTCTTCCTGTCTGACAACAGTCAACATGTTAAATTGCAGCTTGACTTTTCTCCTACATTGGCAGTTTCTGAGGATAAACTCAGGACATATACCGTTAATCTTTTGTATGTCTGTCTCCCTGTCTACCTGTCTGTCTCTCTGTCTACTTGTCTCTTTCCCTGTCTGCACCCCAGGTACTCGGACTTCTCCAGTCCATCCAGGACTCTGGTGTACTCAAGGTGAGCCTGGTAGAACCTGCTCCTGTAGTTCAGGTTGGATCTGATGTAGTTCAGGTAGTCTGGAGTTCCAGGGCAGACCACATTATCAGCCAGGACCACCGACCCCTGGGCCAGGAGACTGCAGTCCTGCAAAGGTGGGGGATGTTGGTTAAATGTCACAGGTCAGAGGTCAGAACATACAGTGGGTTCAGGGGTCAGAGGTCATTACCTCCAGCAATCTGATGTCCGGCAGATAGCGGTCCTTCCAGTGGTCAAGGAAAACAAAGTCAAATGTCTGGATCCCAAACATTTCGGCCATTTTAGGAATGAGGTCAGCTGATTGGCCTTCCAGCACGCACACCTGCCGGAGTGACGTCAGTAATCAATAATCACACCCATAACTACTTTAATCTAGAAAGTGATTCACTTTGTATGTGTGCAGCAACTGTCCCACAAGAAATCAGACTTTGTTTAAGGAAGTGAGCAGATGCTTTAACTGTTTTAATGAAGAGTATTTCTCCATGTGGGGGGTCTTCCTCTGGATAATGGAGGCTGAACCCAGAGGGGGGTAAATGTGCTTTACTGCAGCTGTAGCTGGTCTCTTTGCCTCTAGGGAACAGCTCACTGTCCTGTCACGGTCCTGCCTTGGACATGGATGTGATGGCACCTCTGATGTGCCATCACATAGGGCCCATAGGACCTCCTTAATGCCTCCTCTCCCTTCAGCCTCCTGAACCACTCCTCCGGAGAGACCAGGTGGGACAGATCAGCCTCATCTTGGTGGAACTTAATTCACTACAGATGATCTGTTCTTGTTGACTAGAACTTGTTTATGTGTCCTCTCTGCTTCCTGTTAGGTAAACCTAGTGACCATCCACCTGTTTGATGCTGAGGTACTAGCTAAATCCTGGGCCATGTTCGATGTTTATGTTTATTAGGTTAGTTTTATCTGAGAATGTGTGAGTGATTGATGACCCCTGACCTCTGACCTTGTCCTGCAGGCCTGCGTGTTGGATGACCTGTCGCGCCACGCAAGCGTAATCAGGGTTCATCTCCACAGTAATCAGCCTTGTTGAAGGAGGCAACAGCCTGGTGATGCGAACAGCAGAGTAACCACAGTACGTCCCCAACTCCAGTACTGTGGATGGAGATGTTTCCATGACAACCGAGTCCAAGATGGCGCCTGGGAGACAGAGTGCCATGTGATTAACAGAATACACACATCTGTAAATACGTTTGGGTGAGTGTGTATGTGTGTGTCTGTGTGTTTGTGTATGCGTGTGTGTGTGTGTGTGTGTGTGTGTGTGTGTGTGTGTGTGTACCTTTCTCGTCTCCTATGTTCATCGCCCACTCTGTGTGTTTACAGAAGTGATCGATGGCTCTGATGACGCTGTCTGGATCTCCTCTGACTGCATTTATAATGACAGCCCGCAGGAGGCGCTGTGAGACAGACAGGTCAGAGAGAGAGAGAGACAGGTCAGAGAAAGCGGCAGGTCAGAGAGAGAGAGACAGGTCAGAGAGAGAGACAGATGGGTGAGAGAGGGAGACAGGTCAGAAAAAGCGACGGGTCAGATAGAGCAACAGGTCAGAGAGAGACAGACAGGCGAACAGACAGGTACTCAGAGGTCACCTGAGGTCGTGTTGTTCGTGTCAGGAGGTCAAGGGTCATCTCCAGCACGAAGTCGTACCACAGCAGAGCCAGAGTGGAGTTAGACTGAACCAACCAGGGAATCATACAACGACACACAGCATACAGACCGACCAGGACCACCGACACTGTGAGCACAGACATCCTGGGAGACAGACAGGCAGAGACAGACAGTCGTCATCAGTACTGTCTTGAGGGGGTCCAGCAGTATCTTCAACGACACTGGAGAGCCTGACCCTCCACACCAGAGTTAGCTGAGTGTCCTGCACAGTACCTGAACCAGGACACCAACCCCGACACCTGTGATCCTTCAAGCCATATCTATAAACTGCTCATGTGACTGTTGTAAGAATGACATACCACTTAGAGACTTTAAATCGTTCTACCCCCGGGAAGCAGGAATTGACTCTGGCCTCAGCACAATACAGATTCATCAGGGCCTTTTCTTATTTGGACCCAACTCTGCAACATTCGTTCATTTTTCATTCAAATCTTTATTTATACAGGGAAGGCCATTGAGAGCAAGCTCTCTTATTCAAGGACTCCCTGACACAAAATATGCAATACAACACAAGAAGACTCGTGTGTGCACCCTGTGGAGTCTAATACAATTACTAAGCCTATAAAGAGAACTAGCTCCTATAAAATAATCCTGTTTAACAACAGTGTCAGAGGTCTGACTGACCTCAGCAAGATCTTTTCCTCTAAAGTCATACACACTTTGACTAAAATGATCTTATCTGTAATGAGAATTATCTCACTGGATGAGTGAGTTCATAAGTTATTATTATCACACAGTTCACTAATTTCTGCATTCAGTAGTAGCTGTAGTATTAACAGTATTACAGTATCAGTACCAGCTGCTGTTGTGATGGCCTTTGTTTCCTCTGTAGTTTCCCTCCTCTTCTTCTTCTTCTTCAGTCCTGTCTGTCTGTCTGTCGTTGTGTCTGTTGTATTATTTGTCTCTGAGTTAAACTGATATCTTTGTAAATCTGAAGTACAGTAAAGTGCTGATCAGCAGTTCATTTTAATCCTGTTTCAGCCAATCAGCTTCTTAATCCTGCGGACTGTCTGTCTCTGTACAGCACCTGTCTGTCTGTCCATTTCGCCCCACCCTTGGGTGGCTCTATGGGGTGTACAACACTCCACCACTGACCCAAATCAACCACAGAAAAGTTTTTTAAAACAAAGTTCATGAAGTTTATTAACATGAATATACAAAAGAACCAGGAAACCCCGACCCAGACTGGGAGGCAGCAAGACCAGCAGTGCCCATACCAGGAGCTTCCTCCTTCTGATCTTCATGCTGGCACAGGAACTTTTAAACACTTAATTCCCATGCCAGGTGAATCAGGTAGCACCTGGGCGGAACAGGAGAGGGAGAGGAACAAACAGAGCACCAGGAACACGGTCTCTCCGCAGATACCTGTGTGTGTCTTTGCAGGTTAAATAAAGGCTAGTGGGTTAAAATTTGAATAAGGTTAGCAGATTCAAATATAAATAAAGATTAATGACCTCACACATTTAACTCTATGAATTATTTCTGAGGTCAGATGCTATTTTTCTACTGTGAAGTTTACTTATTCGAACATCACAGTTCAAATTTAGAAATATTTTGTATATTGTATTTAAAGTGAACTGATACACAACATGTTTTTTTTTTTATATCATACTTAAATTTTTTATTTTTATACAAATTCGTGTATATTTCTGCATTATATTCGTTTACCTTGTTGACTCCCACTGAGTTTGTTGTTTTTATAACTGATTTATTTAAAATAAATACAGAACCAATGGACGGCACGTGCCGGGGACGCCGTGCAGTGACGTCACTGACGGTGCGGTGGATGTCCACTTCAGGACGCACCGGAGGAACGGAGCGGAGCGGAGCAGCAACATGGCTGCAGATTATTGGGAGCCAGGAAAACCCAAGATTCTGTCAGACTGAACCGAGCCAAAAATAACCCGGGACAGACCGGGACAAACCTTCCCGGTGAGTAACCCTTACTGCCGATCCCTTTATGACAGGGAAACCGTTTTATGAAAGAATGACGGAGCCGTTAACGGAGCGACCGTCTCAGAGATTAACCCGCTCCGCCTCCGCTGATATTTATAACACACACTGAGGACATTAACTGCAGCAAATAGACGGGTCCCTCCTCATACACTAATACATAAACATGTAGAGAGAAAACACACAGAACATAGATAGTACCAGAAAAAGAGCACACAGCATAGACAGTGCCACAGAGAGAACACAGACAGAACCATAGAATGCAGAACATAGACAGTACCACATAGACGGTACCATAGAGGGAACACAGAACACAGTGAGGATCAGAGAATGCAGAGCATAGACAGTACCAGAAAGACAACACAGACAGTACCACAGAGAGGACACAGAACCTAGACAGTGCCAGAGAGAGGACACAGAATATAGACAGTACCAGAGAATGCAGAACATAGGCAGTACCAGAGAGAGGACACAGAACCTAGACAGTACCAGAGAGAAAACACAGAACATAGACAGTACCACAGAGAGGACACAGAACCTAGACAGTACCACAGAGAGGATACAGAACCTAGACAGTACCACAGAGAGGACACAGAACATAGACAGTACCACAGAGAGGACACAGAACATAGACAGTACCACACAGAACCAACACGATAATATAAACACTGGCTGTTAGCTGTTGTTAGCTGTTAGCAGTTGCTTGTAGCTGTGGTAAGCTGTTGCTGTTAGCTGTTGTTAGCTGGGGGTTAAACTGAAACATTCATGAAGCTTTAATTATTTATGTTCAGCTGTCTCGGCGGACATGTTAATGACGTACCGTGATGTCACAACATCAAACAGTGATATAATATACCAGTCAGGTTGTACCATATTAACTTGTTAGCTGTATGAGAGATACATACTGTTAGTGTTGTTCAGTTTAGTTTCACTGTTATATTTCAGCGTTTCCATGAGTGGAAACAACATTCACCTTCTTTCTCCAGACCAGTGCTGAGCAGGATACTTCACTATACTCACATGTAGCACACAGTGTACACACTATACTCACATGTAGTACACAGTGTGTAGTGTTGTCTCAAATCCAACACTGCCGTTGTGCAATTAGTGGAAATGACAATCACAACATTGACTGTGATAGTTTCCCACCAAAATATCTGCCCGCTGCTTTGTCCAGGTGACTCAAAATGAGCGTTTTACTTTCCTATGTGCCTCCTGTTTCACATGGCATTGAAATTAGGACGCCATCAGTGTTGTTGACATGTCCTCCCTCCTCTGGCACAAGTTTGAAAATATGTTGATGGTCTCTCCCATTTCGCTATGTATCCAGGATGGACGTACTATGGAAGTACTGAGATACAGCAGTGGTGTAGTCCTAACTTCCTGCGCGGTAAAAACCGAGTCAGTCTCCGGCTCGTCATCTTTGCCTGTCTCACTTTAGAGACCAGGTACCTCAGTTGTCTGCTGACCCTGTGAATTGTGGTGATTTTATTTCACATGGTGTTGATACATGGAGGTGTCAAGCTTACCACAGTACTGTCTTCATTTTTAGCTTTATTCAACCAGGGGCTACTTTGTTAGTGTACTAGCTGTGCCTCCACAGTGTTATCTGGTGAAATGTAGTCAAGTAGTATGGCTCAGGTAAAACATGAACAGATACATGAATGACACAGAATCTCTCTTTTATTACAATGGAAACAGCTCATATGGATCAAACAGCCTATAGTAATCCAGCAGTTCACTCAGGGTCTTTTCATACATGAAAACATGTGAAAGGAGAATCTAAAACGGTTGTTGTCTCCTACTGCAGCTGTCATATGCTGAGGCTCTCTGAGTTATTTTACAAGGTTTTTGGAGACAGTGTGTAACGACCGTCACTACATGATCCCTACATGAGTTCAGTGTGTGTGTGTGTGTGTGTGTGTGTGTGTGTGTGTGTGTGTGTGTGTGTGTGTGTGTGTGTGTGTGTGTCACTCATTGACTCCAGTCTTAGTGATTGGCTAAGTAGCATCATGTGACTAGTGCTGTGAAGTCTAGAAAAGCTGCTCCGGTTAAAACAAACACTCAGTCGAAATGTAATAATTCTCAATAATTTATTGGTTATAGGTCAAGGTCTGGATAGGACAGCATCTGGGTTTGGGAACTCTTAGTGACCTCAGACTTCAGCTAACACTACACTATTTACCAGAAATGAACTCTTCTTCAGTGCTCTATAACAGTGGTTGTCAGTGGCTGTACAGCGCAGCCTGTGTAGGCTAATGTTTTAAATAAATTGCCATTTTATCCAGGTGTGAAACTATAAAATGTATTAATACATTACATGGTATCCGATTGGTGCATAGACTTGTGTAATTGCTAATTCTTGATCCACTATTTTAGGCAGTATCTGAGTCATTTCCAACACTAGTTGGTATCAGAACAACTCTGTTTATACTGGGCCGTTTACCTGTCTGTGTGGGCTTGATGTCCAAAGTCTCAACTGTTCATAGTTGTGGGTTTGTGTTGCTGCTCTGTCAGGTGCCACTGCAGCACTGCTCGATCTGTATGTCTGTGATGGACCTACGTGATGCTTGTCTTGTTCTGACAGTGTGTTTAATCCCTGTGGAGCAGCTTGTGACCTGTATAGAGAGACTTCACTGAGCTGCCAAAGTTCACCCCTCTGTAACAGGGAAAACTCTGATCTCACAAGAGAATCAAGACCGTCGCCATAATAGTAGTGATAGACAGCGTTGGTGTTCTAGCCTTTATTTCCTTTGTTTACCTGTCCAGGTGTGGAATCCAGGCTGGCTGCCACGCCACCCTCAGCGTCACGCCCCCCACTGCCCCCCCGGCCCCCACTCATGGAGAGGATGAGGAAGATCAAACGGCAGTTGTCACTCACTCTGGGGAGGGGAGGGGCTGGGGGAGGGGAAAGGACGCTGAGTGACACCATCAACCAGGAAGTGACATCGCACAGTGATTCAGGTCTCTCTCTCACACACACACACTCACACACACAGACATTTTAATGTGTGATCAGCAGGTAGATCACTTGCAGCTTGGACATCAAATCAAACATGGGCTTATTGATCCAGAATCAGGTTTGTCTTATAAATCTATGAATAACTGAGCCAAGCCCCTTAGAGGTCCTGAACCTGGTTCTGGACTTGGTCCTGGTGCTGAACCTGGTCTTGGACAATTCTGAGGTTAGGATCTGTATGATTTCATTTCCTGAATGGACAGTTCAGTGGCTGGATCATTAGGAAGAGAGAACACCACTACAGTAGCAGGTCTATTCTCCTTTTCTGTTCTCCAGAGTTGTGAGAGATACCTTTTGTGTGGAGAAATAAACTGAAAACAGATGAGATATAAGATGATGTTTACCCTGGACCACAGAGGGTCAGTTGGTGTTTTCTGACCCTATCACCAGAAGAATGTGTTGAAGGTATTTTCATGGAGACAACTGCTCTCTGAAAAATGATCTCTGATGTAGACCACACTGAAAAATTTAGTTTAAAGTCTGTTCTGCATTTATGGCACCTTTTGATTCCTCACTGACCTTCTGATCTGGGGTCTACATTCTTCCTCCTATTTCTTCTCTTCTCTCTCAGAGGTGTCTCTTCGTTCTTCTTCTGGTGGTTTGAAGGTTCGAGGTTCTTCTTCTTCTGTTCAGTCTCTCCTTCAGTCGTACAGCAGCTCACTGAGGAAACCTCGAGGCCTCGGACGCAGCCTGAGCTCTTACCTGAACCACACCAACAGACTGGGTACTAGTGCTGCAAATACATGTGTACAAATACCACACTATAATAATAGTAGTAATAACAGTTAATCATTATTTATACAGCACTTTTCGAAGCAGATGTTACAAAGTGCTCCATAAGGAAACACAACAGATTAAAAAACAGTAGAGACAGTAAGAATAACACAAGTAAACACAACAACACAAACTAACTAACTGACCGACACAGGTTCAAACCTGCAGAAGTTTTTCCTTCAGTGTTGAGGCTGATCAGTGTGAACTACAACCTGACCAACAGACAGGTCACTGATACTATAATACTGTCACAGAATAAATTCTGGCCCTGTTGTCTGATCACACTGTGTGAATGAATTCAGTAAAAATATTAGTTAAATGTATGTATATATGTGCATTTATACATACAGTATACTTGTGTGTGTGTGTCACAAACATTTGTGTATATGTCAGTATTGATGCACAGGTCCTTTGTTGTACATTACTCAGCTCAGACTTAGATTGTGTGAGTGTGTGACCAAAGGCCTGTACTGCGAAGCAAGTTCAACATGTCCAGGATAACTTTTCGTTATCAGGTTTAACTAAATCCAACAGTGACCATCCTGGATAACCTGTATTATGAAGCTGGTTATTAACTGGCTCAGTTAACCCTGGGTTTATCTATCTGGTTACGGGTGCATTCATGTGAAAGAGGTGGAGTTGTTAATTATAAGCAAAATCGTCAGAACCAGGAATAAAGTACTTAATTTGATATGAGAAGAAACACCGATACTTGCAGGTAAATGCAGTTATAGCAACACCCATCAGTGATATTCAACAAGGTGAAATGTAAACAATATGATCACATGACTGGAATAAAAAATACACAAGAAACACTAGAAAATAATTAATGATTATTAAAGTCAGACTAAA
>NW_019524849.1:0-12500 GCF_002814215.2 Seriola lalandi dorsalis | reverse complement strand
CGCAACACAAAAAAAACTGAATCTTATAAAATATGAACCATTTGTGTGAAATTTGTGAATCTCGAGTAATGGCTAAAAAGTGTTTTCTGAAGTCACCATGATATTCACCTATGAAGAAGGTTTATAGTGTTATTTTGTGATTATTATTTTTCATGGCGCACAGTGCGATCAGTCACAAACGTGGATTACTTCAAGTGTTGTCTGTTCATTAGTGGGAAGAGCTTTTCAATATCTTTTGTCCTTGTAGCTGATAAATACTCTCATAAAGCCGTAGTCATCTGCTGTAAGAATTTACACTGAATAAGTTTTTGAGAAAATGTTTCGGCCTGAATCTGGATCATGTGAGTTTGTCAATTAGATTTTCTAGAGGAAAATTAATTGTTTAGATTAATTGACTAATTGAAAATATAGTCAATAGATGAATTGATAGAAAAAGAGTCGTTAGTGGCAGCCCCTACAGTTGAACATAGTTAAACAATTTGTTTTCTTTCTACTGGTTTTTCTCTCCTCAGCTCTTTGTTCTCCAGTTTATTTTCTGTTGGTCCAGTTTACCATCAACTCATCTCTGAACTGAACTGGTTTTTCTCTCCCCAGCTCTTTCTTTTCCAGTTGCTGCGAGGTTTGTCATACTGTCACCGCAGGAAAGTTCTCCATCGAGATCTGAAACCCCAAAACCTGCTGATCAACGAGCGAGGAGAGCTCAAGCTGGCAGACTTTGGTGAGTCCACCACGTTCATGTTCAGGTTTGTCATTTACACACAAATGCTTAACATACAGGGTAAATGAAGGACGTCAGTGCAACACATAACAGACACACAAACACCACACAGTCGTAAGGGTGAGACTGAGCAGTCCTGACTTTAGCAGCAACAACTTGGATATGAGTCAGTTCCAGTGTATTTTTTACTCTTGCTGCAAACTTTATGTTTTGGTTGAATTTTTTCTTTAAATTTCCATGATTGAACTAACTATATGTTACAATTATGAACAAACACAATCGGTTGTGACTAAAAACTCGTGCTGTTCTTGTGTCGAAATCATTGCTTCAAACATTCTCAGTGTAGCTGAAACAGTGTGTGAACCTCGACTAATGACATGAATAGAAGCTAACTGGAGTCTGGAGTTATTAGACCTGGAGTCCAGTCAGTGAAACCAGACTGGAGATGTGGGTTAGAGACATTACTCATAAACAAGACATAATCATTTAGAGAAACATCTGATGTGAACCAGGCCTCACAACGAAGATCTCAGAGACTGTGGATGAAGAAGAGTTGATGAGCATGAAGCTAAAAGGGTCACAGGGTTTAGATCTTCATCAGTCAACAGCCATACAAACTGTCTATAAATGGAGATAATTCAGTTCTACTCTCCAAAGAAGTGGATGTCCAGCTGAGATGACTCCAGAAGCTCAACAAAGAAGCTCAGAGTCACAGTTTGACCAGTTATTAAATCCAGAGGTTAATGTCTGTGTTCAATAAAAATTATAACTGTTTGTGTGATTCAGATCTGAGTGATTCAATGGGTTAAGTCTGAGTTTTAGTGTGTAAAGAGAATTCACAGTTTGTCAGGAATAAGCGAGGGTGTAGTCATTTATGCTGTGTACTGTACCTCTCCGCCTGAGTGATGGCCTCCACCCAAAGAGAGCTGGCTCTCACATGCTAACTTACCTTACTGTTTACAGGATGTCATCCTCCACTGCTCTGTAGCCATTCACATTCAGCCCCCCACTTCTGGTCAAGCCCCCTCATTTTCCCACAGGTGACCAGTCAGATCAGGACCCACTATTATAGTGGTCATTGGACAAATGAATGTGACATAATGATGTCACTGAGATAATGATGATGTCACCGGGACGAGGTTGCTCAGGTGCTGTGTGTGTTTCAGGTTTGGCTCGAGCGAAGTCGATCCCAACAAAGACGTACTCTAACGAGGTGGTGACACTGTGGTACCGACCACCGGACATCCTGCTGGGCAGCACCGACTACTCCACTCACATCGACATGTGGTCAGTACTATTACTACTACAGTAGTATAGTTTCAGTACTACTACAGTATACTGCAGTGTCAGCACTGTTACTACTGCAGCATACTGTAGTACTAAAACAGTGTACTGTAGTGTCAATACTATTACTACTATTAAATACTGTAACAGCAATCACGTTTCTTCTGAACACGACCTGAGACTCAGGTGTTTTATAGTTATCAGACTCTGATCTTCTCTTTCTCTGTGTCTCTGTCTGTCTGTCTCTAAACTGTTGTCTGTCGTTCTGTCTATCTCTCTGTTCATCTCTAAACTGTCTGTCTGTCTCTCTGTCTGTTTATCTCTCTATCTGTCTGTCTGTCTGTCTGTCTCTCTGCCTGACTGTCTGTCTTTAGGGGTGTTGGTTGTATCTTCTATGAGATGGCCACAGGTCGACCTCTGTTTCCTGGTTCCACGGTGGAGGAGGAGCTTCACTTCATCTTCAAACTGCTTGGTGAGAACCAATAAGCTCCTGATATTTTTGTTCATGGAAACAGTGTTTGATGTATTTGTGTATTTGATGTATTTGTGTGTGTATTTGATGTATTTGTGTGTGTGTGTGTGTGTGTGTGTGTGTGTAGGTACTCCGACAGAGCAGAGCTGGCCTGGGATCAGTTCTAATGAGGAGTTTGTGACATACAACTACCCTCAGTACAGAGCAGAGAGACTGAGTAACCACACCCCCAGGTACAGTACTACACACAGGTACACAACAATACTACACACAGGTACACAACAATACTACACACAAGTACACAACAGTACCCCCCCCCTTCATTATTTAAATTTGGGAGATATAATAATGTGACAATAACCCTATTAATAAAGGCTCAATGCACCAAATAACACTGTGTGTGTGTGTGTGTGTGTGTGTGTGTGTTGTTCAGGCTCAGCAGTGAAGGAGTGGAGCTGTTGTCAAAATTCCTGCAGGTCAGTAAATGTGTCGCAGAGAAAAAGTGACATCATCATATCTGAAACTGTTTTCACGAGAACTGGATGATAAAGTTTTAATTTAAACTTTTAAACTGTAGTTTGAAGGGAAGAAGAGGATCTCTGCAGTCGAGTCGTTGAATCATCGTTACTTCAGTAACCTTGGAGTCAGAGTGATGTCACTTCCTGACAGTAAGTTTAAACACAACCTTTGACCCCAGAGTTATGTGATGTTACTGTGTACAATGACATCACAAAGTCATTGTGATTGTTCTTTCAGCGACGTCCATCTTTAGTCTGCCAGAGATCCAGCTGGAAAAAGAAACAACAAGACCGACAGCAACACCTGACACAGGTAACCCTAACACACACGACATAGGTGACACAGTTAACACACACACACACACACACACCACACACACACACACACACACACACACACACACACACACACACACAAACACACAGCCCGTCAGTGACCATTAGATCTAAACCAGAACTAGAAACAGATGCAGGACTACAGGTCTCATCAGCCTGAAGACAGGATGATGAGAGATCAGGCTGGACCAGGTCCACCTGAAGGGAAAACTACGGTGGCCCCTGAGGACAAACCACATACAAGAAATCAGAAAACATGAATGGAAACGCATACAGATAGAAGTGATGCAGCTGGGTAAACTGTGAAGAGTGAAGTTAAACATGAAGCCTTAAAGTATCGGTAAGGATACTTTAAGGCTTCATGTTTAACTTATGACAACATGGTAACTCCATCCGTGGAGGAAATCATGTGATATGACTGAAAGCTCCAAACCAGCTCCACGGTGGAAGAGTAAAATTTGTCGACTTGTTGGTTTAAGATACTTTTTTTTTCTGTTCAGCAAACAGTCCGACCAGGAGGAGGAGTCTGCTCTTCTGACACCCCCAGGGCAAAGGCTATACTAATGGTCTCACAGGAGGTGGGATCTGCTCTTCTGACATCATCTGCGAGCGGGGTCTGTCACAGGACAGACAAAGGGAAACTGAAAGGACAGGAAGTGGTGATTTTTTTCTGGAGGAGGAAATGCTGCTGGGGAACAGGAGGTAAAACAAAAGAAGAAGAAAACTAACAAGAGAAGAAGAAGAAGAAGCCTAGAGACACAGTAATTAATCACAGCAGCCATCTGACCAATCACAGAAAAGCATAGAGCTTCACTTCAGTACATGAAGAGATAAAGACATGAGTTAATGATTTAAAGCTTACTGAACAGATGTCTTCCATTTTCACTGCACAGATTTAAAACTTAAGACTCTTTATAGGATCCTGGAAAAAGTGGAATTATATCATGAAGATTTGTTGTCATAGAAACACCTGGAAACACCTGGAAACAGTGTCACTTGTATGAACACCTGCAGTGTCTGCAGTGGAGCTGTTTCAGTTAACCCTGTTTCACTTTCACAGAGAAACATCAGTGATGAAATAGTAAACAAAATGACATCACAGTCATTCAGATTGATGATGTCACAGGTGATAGATGGGACTCTCTTCACATTTTTTAAAAGTAATAGAAACACATCAGAGAACAGGGAGGACTGTAATAGGTTAATACCTTAAATTATGGCTGCATTTGTTTTAAAAGCAGAACATCAGAATTTATCATCAGGTCAGACAGGACGTGCTGCAGACAGATTGATTTTTACCTGTTTTATATTCAGAACTGAGTATAAACTGTAAATAACAACTGTATCTGCAGTAATAAGAGAGAGAAGGTCATTTTAAATGAATTACTTTTACATTAAATGCTGACGAAGAACGTTTATAAAATGTAGCTCTTCAAAGTTTAAAGAACTTTATAATCTGTGTTTCTGCCATAGTACAGTACTAAAACAACAGTACAGTATCTACAATACGATAGTGTTATTATAAAACACTGTTCGAACAGAAATCTGCAGAAAACAGGAAGTGACTCTTTTATTCTAAAAGTATGAAACTGGTTTCTGCTGTTCTGCATGTGTGTCGTACACTCTGTCTGTATACTGTAATACTGTTAATATAAATACAAATACTGTAAAAATACAGTAATACTGTAAATATTACACAGTAATACTATACATCTTCAGTGAACAGCTGTGAGTCAGAGCAGCTGTTTTCTCTCCCTGTGCTGTTTATTACAGATACATTTATTTCAACAGGATTCATAAATTAACTTATTGTTTTTATTTTTGTTGTTGGTTTATAAGTTGTTTTTCTCACTGAGACTGTTGGGAACCTGGAGAGGACAATGTGATGTCACCAGGGCCTCAGTGACATCATTGCTGTCTCCTCTGTGAACCATATGACATGTCAAAGGACAGTGCTCTGATTGGCCGGCGTAGTTCTGTTTGTCGCTGCAAAGACTGAGCTTCACAAATAAAACAAAACTTTGCTCACACCGAAAAGTTTTACTTCAAAGACACTTAAAGTTTTTGTTTCAGAGCCAAGACAATGAGCACTCAGTCAGTCGACAGCCATTATTCAGCCGACAGTAAGCTGACAGTTAGCTGACAGCCATCATACAGCCGACAGTCAGCCAACAGTTAGCCAACAGCCATGGTTCAGCCGATAGTCAGCCGACAGTTAGCTGATAGCCATCGTTCAGCTGACGATCAGTTTTTCTGTCACATCTGTGATGATTTCATTGGAAATTCCAGATGTTTGGGAGTTGGAGACATTTTTCCTCATCCTTTCAGTTTAGATTCAAAGTCAAATAGAACTTAAGATCAGGCCTAAGCTTTAGGCAGAACAAACAGTTTTTTGTGTCTTTATTTACAGCTGACAGAAGTTTTGTTTGTGGAAACAAACTAAAACATTTTAAACTGATTGAGAGCCTCATGAAGTTTTAACCTCACGTGCTCAGAGTCCAGGTGTCGGTGGGCGGGACTTATCCACAGTTCATCAGTCTCGGGTAGATTTTCTTTAGATTCTCGTTCCTTCAGACAATTTTTTTTAAGAGTTACAAGCATTTTTTTTTTTTTTTTTTAAAGAGATGTGATGAAACATTAGCAATAGAAAAGTATTGATCAGAAGACAATAATGATTTATCAGAGTGTTAATATCAATGTGTTTGACTCAGAGAAATCTGGGGCTTAATCTGCTGTAAAATGTCACAATATGTACATGTTTGTATGTGAGAGGTTGAAAATATAAAATATATGAAGAGAACACCTTTATATTTTATTGTCTTCCTGAATATCAGTGGATCAACTTGATGCTGATCAGCAGAATCTCCACAAATCTAACCTTATAAATAATTTATGTCCAGTTTAAAGCAACAATCAGACAACAGAAATACAATTAAATTTCCAAAGTGTTAAATATCTGACAGAAACAAGAAAATGTTGCAGTTTTTGAGTTTAATATTTCAAATAATTTAGGTCTGTTTTAGAGTTTTTTAAAGAATGAGTTTAAAATATTTTTTCTGTTGCTCATAATGAAAATGTTTCAATTAAAATCCACTGACATTCAAAGTGACAAAACAAGAAAAAGTGGAGAAGGTGGCAGTAAATCTGAGTTCAGAGTGTTTCTGTGTTTCTGTGAATCAAACAGACACTCTGAGTCACAGTGAAGCTTCGCACATGTTTATGCAGAGTGTTTGTTAATGAATGACTGTTGAATGTAACTACAAACTGTTGATGTGGTCAGTAGTTTAAACTTGACTGAGTTTACAATAATAATGTGTACAGAGTTATTGATTATTAGAGATAATCAGAGTTTTTAACCTGCACGCTGCAGTGTCGTGTTGTTCTCAAGCTGCTGTTCAACTGCAGAGAAAACAGCATTTAGATCTGAGACTAGATCAGCCGTCTCTCTTCAGACGTCACCTGAATGATCCAGACCATTCAGTAAACCTGGTGGCCATATCTGATGGATGGAAACTAAACATGTTAACACCTCACAGGTCAACAGGTTTGACTCCTGGTTTCCAATTGTCACAATAGACACTTAAGAGTTAAAACCAGCAGTTACTGTGAAACTAATGAAACTCCAGTCTGATGTCTTTGGGTTAAACAGGCAGCTGTCACACAACTGACTTTCTCATCTGTTACATTTGCTCTTAGTGTCCATAAATTAAGCTTATCAATATCAATCATTTTAAATATTTGGATTTTGGTGTCAATACAATACTAGTGCCAGCACAGACTCCATAATGTAAAGATTTATTATCAAAAAATATCTGATCAGAGAATAAGGATCAAACTGTAATCCTAAATATGGTTTCATTTCAGTCACGATGAAGAAATGACAAAATATCTCAGTGAACCCATCACAAAGTTCAGATTTGAAGAGAAGCAGAAACAGGTGTGGTTTGTTTATTCTAGTTTAGAAGGAATCAGACTAATGAACTGTGGGGAAATGTGTTTGACATCCACATGGATCCAGATGCTGTTTTCTCTGATTTTGTAAATTAACTAACATGCTTTGTTTTGGTTGATAACATACCAAAGTTCTCTGCAATATACTGCACTGCATGATGGGATTCTTCCAGATAACTTCTATGCTGTTTATTCTTTGAATATTCTTCCATCTTCCACAAAGCAGTGCAACATATCTGATGCTATAACTGATCTGCACACTTGAAATATCAGTCAAAGTATGGAAGTTAAAGTATATCCTGTTACTGTGTACAATTCTGTTTACTACATGTATTCTGGATACATTTACAGTATATAAATGTACATTAAAATTCTTTATTTATTCTCAATGTTGGTTGTTTATGTTAGTGTTAATCAAAGACTCATTCATTTCTTTTTACATAAGAGCCGGTGTACTCCAGCCTCTTTTAAAATAAAAATAATGTTGTCCTGTCATGTTCCAGAGCCAATCTGAGATGTGTCCTTTTTAAAAATTTACAACGGCAATGGCGGATGTAGATACGGAGCGACATGGGCAGCCACCTGGGGCGGCATCTTGTCGCGGCAGGGCACCTGCAAAGAAAAAACAAAAAAAAATTGTTACCGTGGTGCAATCGGTTTTCTGTTGCTCATTTGCACATCATGTCATTGACACAGGGGTGTTGGTTTGCATATTTTGGTAGGACAGAATTATCCCTACCAATATTTCATGAACTCGTTCTCACTATGTTTGCAGCGAAGTCATATTAGGTCATTACAATGTGCCCTCCAAGAGGCTACGTCTCCAAGACAACCGATTTAGGCATGCTAGCATTTGATTGCCTGAAAGGACGGGGGCTCTTTGAAGGCTCACCTCATGTGAAAATATCACAGTGATACCTAACCTCACCAGAAAATGTCAGCCGATGTTATTTAACCATTTATGAGCAGCACAATGGAGTAGTGGTTAGAACTGCCACCTCACAGAGATAAGATTCTGGTTCGAGCCTTTTTATGTGCAGTTTGCGTGTTCTCCCTGTGACTGTGTGAGAGCTCTCCGAGTACTCCAGCTTCCTCCTGCAGTCCAAAGACATGCACATAAGGTTTATTGGTGACTTACTATGACGTTTTATACCTTACTATACTATGACGTTTTATGCCTTACTATTATGGTTGCCACCTTCCCTGCAGCAAAATAAAGGATGCCCCCCCCAGCGGGTACGCTGCTCCGTGGGCCCGATCACCGCTGGCCCAAGGTTGGAATGGGGGGCTAGTTGTGGTAAATCGTAACTTAAAACATTGTTTATATTAATAAACAATATTAATCAAGATTCATACTTAAAGTTTAAAGTGTTTTTTTAACAATGGTTTTTAGAAATAAGCTATATAAATAGCTTTTAAGTTAGAAACTCCAAATGTTGAGGAATGATCTCCATCTCTTTATTATAACTCAACAGGATTCTATAATTGTCATTTTATCATAGCTGAGTACTTTAGGCCAACATCAGAGTGTGACAGAGAGACCATGAAAAAATAAGTTTTTGGAGGAACATGAACAGCAGATTATCCTCAGATCATTTCACAGTGCAAATTTTTAAATATAATCTTCAAACACAAACCCTAAGTGTTAAAGCAGATAAAGTAATGTATGCATAATGAAATGTACATAACACAACTTTGGCAGATGTTTACTAGTAGCTATTCAACTTACAACTTATTAACTTAAACTTCAAATCAACTTCTTAACTCAAACTTTACTTATTAACTTAAAATTAATTTATTAACGTACTATTAAACAAAGGCTTTGGTAGCCTACAAAAAAATATATAATATTTGAAAAATGTATAGTGCAGGAGAACAAAAGGATGAAAAAAAGAATAATGATAAAAAATAACCATATCTAATCCTTTATGTTTCCTGTTTCACCACAAATGAAAGAACCCCCCTCCCCAAAAAAGTGTCTGTCTGTCTATGAAAAGACTCGCTGCTTGGCCCGCCCTGCTCTCTCTCACCCTATCACTGACGATCTGTCATCCTTGTGCATCAAACTAACCAACCAGACCAACGAATGCTATGGGCAGATGGGTACTAGCCGTGAGAGACTGAATCAGAGACAGAAGAGAAAGGCCTTAATGTACAACAACGTTTTGTAACGTTTTTATGGCTTATTATACTATGACGTATTTGGACATTTTTAGGCATTACTATACAATAATATTTTGTGACATTTTGATGCCTTGTTATACTATGACGTTATATGCTTCGTTTTTTGACATTTTTATGCCTTAGTAAACTATGAAGTTATATACTATACTCTGACGTTTCATGATGTTTTTATGAATTAGTATACGATGATGTTTTTGGACATTTTCATGGCTTACTATAATATAACGTTTTTTGACGTTTTTATGCATGACTGTACTGTGACTTTTTTTAACGTATTTATGCCTTATTGTACTTTTATGTTTTATGCCTTACTACACTATGACAGTTTTTGACATTTTACTATCTTACTATAGCATGATGTTTATTGACATTTTTATGCCTTATTATACTATGACAAATTTTGATGTTTTTATTCTTTATTACACTATGACATTATATGACTTACAATGCTATGACATTTTTGACGGTTTGATGCCTTATCATAATATACATTTTTTTATTTTTTTATGCATTATTATACTATGACGTTATATCAGTTACTATGCTATGAAATTTTTAAACACTTTTAATACCTTAATAAACTATGAAGTTATATACCTAATTATACTATGACGTTTTCTTGACGTTTTTTTTGTGCAAGATTGTACCGTGACATTTTTTGATGTATTTATGCCTTATTGTACTTTGAGGTTTTATGTCTTACTGCACTGACAGTTTTTGACGTTTTAATGCCTTACTAATACTATAACGTTATATGCCTTACTATACTATGTCCTTTTCCTGCCTTCCTATACTATGTCAATTTTATGCGTTACTATACTATGTCTTGTTTGTGACTTTTTATGCCTAACTATACTATGTCGTTTTGATGACTTACAATACTATGACGTCTTTATGTTTTATGCCTTACTATACTATGTCCTTTTTATGACTTTTTGAGCCTTGCTGTATACTTTGTCGTTTTTATGACTTTTTATGCCTTATAATACTATAACATTTTTATGACTTTTGATGAGTTACTATAATTTTTTATTTTTATGACTTCTTATGACTTACTATATAATGTCTTTTTTTAAACTTTTTATGCCTTACCAACTATGTCATTTTTATGACTTTTTATGCCTTACTATATACTGTAGTTTTTATGACTTTTAATGCCTTACTATACTATGTCATTTTTATACCTTACAATACTATGACGTTTTTATTACTTTTTATGCCTTACTATACAATGTCGTTTTTATGACTTTTTATGCCGTACAATACTATGATGTTTTAATGACTTTGTATGCCTTACTGTACTATATTGTTTTTATGCTGTACAATATTATGTCATTTTTATGACTTTTTATGCCTTACTACACTATTTCATTTTCATGGCTTTTTATGCCTTACAATACTGTGCAGTTTTTATGACTTTTGATACATTACTATACAATGTCTTTTTTTGACTTTTTATGCCTTACTATACTATGCCTATTTATGACTTGTTATACCTTACTATACTATGACTTTTTATGCCTTACTATACTATGTCATTTTTATGACTTTTTATTCCTTATTAAACTATGATGTTTTTATGACTTTTTATGCCTTACTATACTATGACGTTTTTATGACTTTTTATGCCTTACTATACTATGTCATTTTTATGACTTTTTATACCTTAATATACTATGACTTTTTGGGACTTTTTATGCCTTACTATACTATGACTTTTTATGCCTTACTATACTATGTCTTTTTTATGACTTTTTATGCCTTACTATACTATGACTTTTTATGACTTTTTATGCCTTACTATACTATGTCGTTTTATGACCTTTTATGCCTTATCATACTATGACGTTTTTATGACTTTTTATGCCTTACTATACTATGATGTTTTTATGACTTTTTATGCCTTACTATACTATGTTGTTTTATGACTTTTTATGCCTTACTATACTTTGTCGTTTTTATGACTTTTTATGCCTTACTATACTATGACCTTTTATGCCTTACTATACTTTGTCGTTTTTATGGCGTTTTATGCCTTATTATACTTTGTCGTTTTTATGACTTTTTATGGCTTACTATACTATGACGTTTTTATGACTTTTTATGCCTTACTATAAAATGAATTTTTATGCCTTACTATACTATGTCTTTTTTATGATTTTTTATGCCTTACTATACTATGACGTTCTTATGACTTTTTATGCCTTACTATACTATGACTTTTTATGCCTTACTATACTATGTCTTTTTTATGACTTTTTATGCCTCACTATATAATGCCGTTTTTATGACTTTTTATGCCTTACTATACTATGACTTTTTATGCCTTACTATACTATGACTTTTTCATGACTTTTTATGCCATGCTATACTATTATTTTTTTAAGACTTCTTTTGCCATGCTATACTATGACTTTTTTATGACTTTTTATGCCATGCTATACTATGACTTTTTTATGACTTCTTTTGCCATGCTATACTATGACTTTTTTAATGACTTATTATGCCTCACTATACTATGAATTTTTTATGACTTTTTTTGCCATGCTATACTATGACTTTTTTTTGCCATGCTATACTATGACTTTTTATGCCTTACTATAATATGACGTTTTTATGACTTTTTATGACTTACTATACAATGACGTTTTTAGGTCTTTTTATGCCTTACTATACTATGACGTTTTCATGACTTTTTATGACTTACTATACAATGACGTTTTTAGGTCTTTTTATGCCTTACTATACTATGACGTTTTCATGACTTTTCATGCCTTACTATAGTATGACTTTTTATGCCTTACTATACTATGACTTTTTATGCCTTACTATACTATGACGTTTTTATGACTTTTTATGCCTTACTATACTATGACTTTTTATGCCTTACTATACTATGACGTTTTTATGACTTTTTATGCCTTACTATACTATGTCGTTTTTATGACTTTTTATGCCTTACTATACTATGTCGTTTTTATGACTTTTTATGCCTTACTATACTATGACTTTACGTTTTTATGACTTTTTGACGTTT
>NW_019524848.1:428323-466089 GCF_002814215.2 Seriola lalandi dorsalis | reverse complement strand
GTGTGTGTGTGTGTGTGTGTGAGAGTGAGTGTGTGTGTGTGAGTGAGTGAATGAATAATCATGCACTATAACTGCTATATTTCATAATTTGTCTCATCTGTTCCTGACAACATTTGAGTCTGTTCTCATATTCGAGCTCAGTCTTCTAATGGTGAACTCAGTGCCTGTATTTGACTTGTGTGTGTGTGTCCCTGTCTGTAATGGTGATTGGAGGCTGCTGGGGGAACTTCTAGTTCAGTTATTTCTGGCGCCCTCCCCAGAGTCGAGGTACTCCAGAGGAATGCTTTCCCTCTCCTCCTCTTGCCCTCTCTTTCTCTCTCTGTCCTACTCCTTTCTCCTTGCTGCCCTCCTTCACCTCTCGTCCTTCCTCCTGTTTTCATCCTCACCTCTTCCTTACCTTTCCTCTTCTTTACTGACTTCCCTTTAAATTTTTCTCCACTCTCTTTTTATCTTTCTCCTTCCACTTGTTTTCCCTCTTCTCCTCAGTCTCCTTCCTTTCCACTTCTTTGCTCTCCCTGTCTCTTCTGCTATTGATTCCTCTTCCCGCCACACTCTCTCTGACAGACAGAAAAACAAATGTCAGATCAGAGAGGCTCTTTAATCTCCAGCTGTGTTGTTTGGCCCTGAACATCAACTCTGTGATTGTCTGAGTGTGTGTCTGTGTGTGAAAATGAGTGTTATACTCTCTAGGTGTTGAGAGGTGAATTTACTGTTTGTTAATGAGCAGCTCTTAGTTTAAAAAGCTTGCGTGTGTGTTTCCCCTCTTTGGCTGGACCTCAACAGAGGAGCCAGCCCTATAAATGTGAATGTCTTGCTGACTAACTGACTAACTGAGTGATGAAGTTACAACATTGGTCAGCTGGCCAAATGTTGAAGTTACCCCCATTGGCCATTGGGCTTTCAAAATGAATTGGTGCAGCAAAGAGTTTCTATTACATTACCAGGGGGACTTTACAGGAAGTGTTGCCAACTTAGCGCCTTTGAAGCTTTGACTTTTCAGACCCCTTTAGCAAACATTAGCTACTTTCCACAGAAGAGAGTCACCAGTATCACCACGTGAATGCAGGTCAACATTTAGTATTAATGGGCTGCATTTCAGTCACAATTTCAAACTTTAATGACAACAGAAACAGAAGAACATGTAGATGAAAACAGCTTTATCGGGAATTAAGCTGCATTAAAATACTGTATATTTGAACACAGAAAGAAGGAGAGAAAGGAAACAGATAAAGGGCCGACACTAGGCAGAATGCAAATATGACGTCATGTATGCACATTTAACGTAATTTCTAGCAGGATTTAGTTACTTTTGGGTGGAAGTAGTTGTTTACAGTTTTCAACTACGTCCTCATTTTCATACATTGATCATACACAGTCTAGCCACACACTAGCTTTTGACCTATGCTTGTTCCTGTACTTCATGGACATTGCGTGCATGTGTGTATGAGTCGGTTTGTTTATGTGTGGAGAGGAGGCCAACTTCCAAAGTAGGAATAACACACCGTAGTTTAAAGAAAATAAAACTAGAAAGCCTTTGATTTTTACACCTGTATTAGTGATGATTGATTTGAGGCTTTCTTGTCTTTCATTCTATGATCAATAATTTTTTTTCTCAAGCCTTTTGGGGGGTTAACTTGTGTGTGTGTGTGTGTGTGTCTGTGTGTGTGTTTGTGTGTGTAAGAAAATGAGAGAGCATGTGTGTTTATGTTGTCATATTATGTTGGGGGTATGTTTGGGGATGCTGAGGAGGTTGCATAGCAACTCGGTGGGACAGCACAACATGGTTTAAAACCACAGTGCTCATATACAGAAAGAAACAAAAGAGAGGGTGAGGGACAAAAAGGATGAAAAGATGAGGATTGTTGCAATGGAGGAACAGAGGGAAGAATGAAAAAGTAGTTTAGGTAAGAAAAGAACGAAAACTATGAAAACAAAATCAGGTAGTAGAAACATTCTGGACTAAAAAGAGGAAGAGAAGGGGAAAATGATGAGAGGGGAAGAGAGAGACAGCAGAGAGAGAAAGATAGAGAGGGCGATGGAGCTTGTCCGCCAGGCTTGTTTGGTTGTTGTTCTTTCTCTCTGCCATCCATCTAAGCCCTCTGCTACCTCTGTCCCTTTACACACACTCTCACAAACAAAAGCATGCATGCACACATACCCACACTGTCCCAAACCCCAGACTAGCCTGGTGTTTCTGGCCAGTGGCTCAGTGCTTGGGATGTGTGTCAGTGCGTGTGTTTATGTATTTTAAGGCTGTTTTGTTCAGAATGCACGCAGGCAGAGAGAGCGGTTTTACTGCTGATAAAAGTATTTGGTTAATCAGCTTCTGTCCCTGTCCCCTGACTAGAAGTGTTTGCATGTGTGTGTGTTTGACACAGGCCATTGAAGTTGGTGGGGCTCCCGGGGGGTGGGCTGGGGATGGAGATTGGCATCAGCCCTCGGCCAGTAGCGTCACAAAGTCGTTCCTGAGGGACAGGAAGGGCAGCCAATGAGAGAATCCCTCTGGAGCTATAGGGAGAAAGCGGGTTAGGGAGGGGAGGTGGGGGCTAGGAAGTGGGTTGAAGAGGGGAATTGAGAGGGGGGAGAGGGAGAGAGACAAAAAGGGAGGAGGGAGGAAGAAAAAAGGAGTGTCTAGGATGAGAAGGCGAGACAGACAGATAAAGAGAGAGAGAGTCGGCTGACAATTACCCTCTTGACTTCTGTCCAGCACCAGTTGTCAATCAGCCTGCCGCTCTGGGAAAAGAACCAGCCTATCATTGGCTACACTGACCCACATCCCGCCTCTCTGGGCCGCATGATTGGCCACAGTGACCCGTTCGTCAAAGAGATCTGGGAACACCAGAGCCTTGGGCTGCCTTGGGAATAAGTGGCCCTGATACTGTGTGTGCATGCATGTGTTGTTTAGGAGGAAAAAAGACAAAGGGCTTTCTTATTGACGCTATAACTGCTTTCATGGGACAGAAGACAACGAGAGACAGGGATTGAAGGGGAGCAAATGGGAATGTGGTAGAACAGGGGACATGCTGAGGGAGATAAGGAAGAGACATGGAGAAAAGGATAGACAGAGGGATGAAAAAGAAATTGACAACGGATGAGTGAGGAAGATGGATGTTAGAATAAAGCATGGAAGGTTAGCAGTAGTCAGGGGAGAAACACTGTAAATACGTAGGGGAGAGAGACAAGAGGATAATGAACAAGGAAAGACAGAATAGAAATGTGAGTAAGGGAAAGAGTGAGGGAAAATTAGATCAGGTTGTAAATACAGGAGGAAAAGATGGAGGAAAGAGAAGAGTGGAGAGAGGTGCACTGATGTACTGCTTTGTAGCGGTGTGTGAGTCTGTGTATATGCACATGGATAATTAATGACAACATGTGTGTAAATATTTGTTTGTGATAACATCATCATGATGCAGAGGCTTCTCTTCTCTTCTTGTCTCTCCTCTCCTCTCCTCTCCCTTGATGTAAAGTAAATCTAAAATTGGAGCATGCCAAAACAGCCTAACCTCACGGCTGTGTGTTAGGCCTTATCTGCCAGCTTTAGTATAGTTAACCTGCTTTTCCACTATGAGTGCTTTACTTTATTACAACAAACTTTTTTAAGGGTTTAAATCTTTTATTGTTGTAGAAAGCTTAACAGAAGCAACCGGAGGTGTTGTAGAGGGTTTGATTGGATGTGGATAGAGCAAAATGTGTGGAAATATAGGTCAGCATTCTATTATCATATCCATTGGGGATGCTACTTACTCTTCAAATGAGTTAATTCATTGTATAAACTTTGAATGGTTTGCTAGTTAGTATAACAGTAGTTTGTTTTTCTAGATTCAGGTGCTGTGTTGGAAAATGTAATTAATTGTCTTCCCTCTTAAACCCATGTGTAAATATTTGCATTGCTTTGCTAAAAAGACTGCAGATGGAACACGCATATCATTCCTGGGCTGTATGACGGCTGCAGGTGTTCACTCACCTGAAAGAGAGGGACCGCATATGTTTTACTAACAGTTATGGATGACTTAGCTCTTAGTTTAAGTAATATTTTAAAGGTTTTAGCTTTGTACTTGGGGGAGGTGGTCTGATTATTCATTAATTCATTATCATTTATCATTCATGTGGGATGTTGTGCTAGGAGATGCATTTTTGTCTTAGATGCACTGATCGTTGCTTGGTCTTATCATCTGCAGGTTTAAGGCATGTCTCCTCATAGCACTGCACAGTCAACATTAGACAGCATTTCCCAAACATAGGCTCTAATTCAGCCCACTTGGTGGATTAAGACCAGCCCAGGTAGATAAAATCACTCTGTTTCACTTTAGGTAAGTCCTAGATTAGAATGATATTTTCACTGTTTTCAAACCAACTAAATTTTGGCTGCACACCTGTCTTAGTTACATACGCTGCACTTACTGAGTGCTAAAAATATTTAGTGTTGCAGTTGGTTTGGTTACTGTTGGTGTGTGTGCTTGTGTCTGTGTTATGTGTGTGTTTGCATCTGATTATTTATTGGGACTGTGTAGTCTGCATGTGAGGTTGACGTTGTTTATTCTATGTTGTCAGATTATGTGGTTCCCTTATATACTGCTCGTAACTCCACTAATTGACATCCACACATACAAAAGATTTGTGTGCAAGCAGCAGTGGTTCCTCCAAATGTGATGACAGTTCATCTTCGTCTTTGACATTCCTACCATCTGCACACTTCTTACACCAATATTTGGAAATTACCCAGGATGCCAAATAAATACAAATAATGTGTATTTCTATTACGTATACATGCTTTGCAACTGCATTCATGAGAGGTACTTCAAAACCTTAGTAGGGCACACATAATCAAAGAACACCCCATTTCCAGGGAAATCAATTTACTATGACAGTACCTACATTTGGTGTATTTGCAAGATACATTTTACAGAATAAGGTGTCTCAGGGGTCAGTGTAAGCAACAATAAAAGCAAGGCTTAATTGTTGCGTGTGTGCAAGTGTGTATAGATGCTCCACGTATTCCCATTAGCATCTTGTTTGCTTTGTGTCACACACTCACACATATTATGCACAGGTTTGTGGTGAATTTGTGCACTGTGTTTGTGTTGGTGTTGAGGCAGGCTGTGTGATCTCGAGGCCTCTGATGTCTCAATGATTATTGGCTTGCCCACTGGTACGCTACTCCTGCCTCTCAGTGTGTATGATTAAGCTTCTTCTTCAGCTAAGTTAACAAGTGGAAAACAGTATCAATGTTTTTCTGTTAGAGGATTGAAAACTTTATTTACATCTGATACCACCATTGAAGCCTTCCTAAAAACAAGGACACTTCCTCCTACAAATTGGCGTATTATGTTGAAAAAAGAATTGCTTCTGTAACAACCATCAGCTCCATGTGCCGGGATTTTTGTTTGTGCCTGGAAGAAACGCTGGGTTGTTAATCGACTTCTTGTGCCAATCTACATTTTTCAAACTAGAGGCCTTAGTGTGAAGGGAAGTGAGATGTACTGTAGGCGGAAAAGAGATGGAGTAACACACTAGTGGAAAGGCTCATTAATTGGATACTTTGAATGTTGTAATTTTTTTACCCAAAACACACATATCCTTCCCCACATACACTGATGTCCATATCCAGGTCTTTCTCCAAAAGAATAGTTTCCCTAATGGTGTACACTACCTGCAGCGACACACACACCTGCACGCAGACACACTCTTGCACAGACTTACACTTGAATGCTCCCTGCTTTTACTCATACAGTGTGTAAAAGCACCACCACACTCACACCCCACCAGCCCCCTGGTGTGCGCGGGGTTCACAGTAACACTGTGTGTGTCTCTGAGGGGGGCAGAGAGGAATCTGGGAGTCTAAATAAAGCTATGTGTGCTTGGCTAATGAAACACACTGTATTCCCCACAGTCCCATCAAGAAAAATGGGCTTTTATTAGAGGCAGAGTTACCAGTACATTCAGGTCTTTCGAACATCCAAAACTTTTCTTAACAACCCTAACCATCTTGTTTTGTCATGATTCCAACTTTTTGTCAGGCCAAGAAACAAAGAGAATCCCCCAAACCTTTGATTTAGATCTCTGTCCATGAATGACATAGGTCCTTCTTGTCATGTATGTTCCAAAAGATTCTTCCTCTTTTCCTAACGCCAGTAAAGCATAATATCAGAGAATGTATATGATCATCTCATGTGAATGTATTTTTTTCCTCTTTTAGATTTAAATTCATAAACAAAGGTTTCAGTATCACACATACACTTTGTATTGCATGTTGCTAAAGACAGTGCAGGTATGGTTCATCTAATACAATCATGCAACTCATGGCATGGTTCAGTTGTGAGGTAATCTGTTATAGGTGTTTTGGAGGAAACCCCTTTTTATTAGCTAAGAGGAAGTACTTTGTTTTTCTTCTGGTTTTCTCTCCCCATACCTTCTCTTGCCTGTTTCTGTCTGCTGTGTTTGGCAGACATGTTAGTCATTGTGGGAGGTCTCTATTCGCGCAGGGTTGTGTTCAGGCAAACGTACAACCTTCAAGTCAAACTCCTGTGTGTCTCTGTCTCGAGTGCATACGTGTGCGTTTGCTGTGCTGTGTGTGCATATGTGTTTGTCCAGGGATCCATTAGTCCGTTATTAGCACACTGTGGTCCACATCTGGCCCTAGGAACCAGGCCCAGATGCTCGAAGTGTGATTTCAGACTTGATCGTAATACTGCAGTCCTCTCTAGTTGTTGGGATTCAGTCTTTTTTCCGTAGACATGCATATATGTCACATCCATAGCAAGATTCTGCTTATTAGTTCCTGTTCTCAGTCTCACACTACACAACTAGTCTACTCAGTCTGGTTCTAGATTCATATTTGAAGACAGTGCATGAGCACATTCAAGGATTACATATGAAATGTGTTTTTGCCTATACCTTACAATCTCATTTTTGGCCATTAGCATTGTAGTGCCAGGTTGTTCTGCTTTGAAACACCTATGTATGTGCATATACACTCACTGGGCATATTTTGACCCAGGTCAGGAGCTTCAGTTAATGTTCACATCAAACATCAGAATGGGGAAAAAATGTGACCTTAGTGACTTTGACTGTGGTATGATCGTTGGTTCCAGGTGGGCTGGTTTGAGTATTTGTGAAACTGCTGATCTCTTGGGATTTACACACAAAACAGTCTCCAGAGTTTTTTTTACCCAGAATGGTATGAAAAACAGAAAATATTCAAAGTAGCAGATCTGCAGATGGAAATGGAAATGTTGATGATGTCAGTCTGAGGCTGCAGTGGACAGACTCACCAACACTGGACAGTTGAAGACTGGAAGAATATAGCGTAGAGTTTGGTGTCAACAGCATGAATCCGTAGTCCCAACATGCCTTGTAACAACAGGCGAGGGTAGTGGTGGTGTAATGGTGTTGGAAATGTTTCCTCGTCACACTTTGGGCTCCGTAATACTGAGCAATCATGGTTTGAATGCCACAGCCTATGTGAGTATTGCTGCTATATTCTAATGGCTACTTCCAGCATGATAATGCAATATGTGACAAAGAAAATGTTATGAATGTGAACGAGAGAGAGAGAGAGAAGGATTTCATATTTATTTCATTACAATTGCTTGTAAGTTATGGTTGGAGCTACATTTAGCCTGTGTATGCTTTTGTGGTGGAAAATAGGCAAAGCAGTTGACTTTGCAGTAAATCAAGATTTTCCCCATATTTTTGTGGAAGAAATGTCTGAAATGATTGTGGTTTTCATATTTATCCCAGCTCTGGGCCTGGTTTAGGTTATACTTTAGGTTCAGTACAATAGTAGGTCTTGTAATGTTAATTATGTTATAATGCTTAATTTGTTCCTGTAGTAAAGATAGCTTCCTCATTTGCCTTCATTCACAAAGGTTAGAGTTTGCAACAGACCGACACATCACACCTCAGGAGAGCAGGAAGACATTTAGAGTTGCAGTAATTATCTCTGTATTGGCAAGACTTCTCTGCAATATAAAGATTACAGGAAGAATTCTGTCAAACTGTTATGGTGTGGCTGAAAAATGCTGATTTAGATAAAGTAACATCTCATTCATCTTTATTTATTAATGCTGTAGAACTTTCAGTCTTTGTTGGATGTTAGATGGATGTTCATGATGCTGTCTATGGATCATAGTGAATCGTGATTTTAACTTTTGGAATGGATATGAAGAAAGACTAGCAGCCTAATGTTGATTTCACTGCGTCATATTAAAATCCTTGTTCAACAGTCCTGTGAAATAATTCATTTTACATGTAGTATTTTTTTTTGGTGCTTTTGTGCCTTTATTGGACAGGATAGTAGAGAGAGACAGGAAATGGGGAGGCCAAGAGAGGGGGAATGACATGCAGTAAAGGCCGTCCGATGCGGGACTCGAACCGGGGCCAACTGCAGCGAGGACTGTAGCCTCTACACATGGAGCCTGCTTACACCACTACGCCACACGACGCCCCTCACATGAAGTATTTCTGTCATACATATTTTTCAGCTGTGCGGACTCCTTTATATTTTGGGAGAAAATACACTGAACATGTAAGGAGCAGTGGGCGTTGAGCAGTGGCACATGTCATTTGAATTTGTGTTTTACGCTTTCCTTTTTGTTCTTTTCTAGTATGTCGTCCAGAGATTTGATCTAATGTCCTGTCAACCCTTATTCTGTGTTGCCAGACCTTGTAGAGATTTTTCAAGTGTGTAATAGCATCATGGTCAGTTGTGTGTGGGTTTGTGTGTGTTAGTGTATGTGTCCACTTTATTGCTTTATTGGCTGTGTTGGACGGAAAATCTCACAACTGATAAGTTGCGCCACTAGAAGATGAAGTCACTCCACTTCATTGTTGCTATTGAACACCCGCGTGTAAGTAAGCAAGTATGTGTAGCTATGAATCCTTCAAATTAAAAAGGATTCAACCATAGTTACTGTAAAGTTCAGTTCAGTGCAGCAGTGGTTTTCCCTGTTAACCAGGGAAACCTGAACATTCACATAATTTTACTCACCATATTTTTCTTTGTTTTGGCTGCACATATATTTGATTAAACGCTGAAATGGGGTTGAACTGAAACAAGGCAAACCAAGGCAGGTTTGTTTTTCTTTTAAAAGGAACACTTCACTGATTTATAACTTCTTGTTTTCATTTGAGTTCTTGGCGCAGCTGAGAATTTGAGGATGGGGTGGGTCAAGAGGGAGCTGATGAGGACATGGAGTGAGGAATATGAGGAGAGGCATAAAGAGTTTGAGGGGTGGAGGTCACTGGAGAGAGCAGGATGAGAACTAGGATTTTGAAGGATCAGAGACAGAGGTGAGTAAGTGAAAAGTGAAGAATCGCGTGGTGGGGAGGGGGTGAACAGGAAACCCCATTGTGTGGTGACTCCAGCCATTTCCTGTTTGTGTGCCAGCTGTACTTCCCTCCTTCCTGTTGTACCCAGGAAGTCAGTGTCACATTCCAGCTCTGATCAACTCTGTATGCGTGTGTGTCAGAGTGGTCTCAGGACATTGTCATTGTCAATACCTGCATGTTTGTTGCTTCCCTAGTCTATTTTAGGAGTGTTAAAGAACACACATTTACAGAGGATAAACATTTTGAGAGGTAGATACTTGCAGACTCCACTATTCTCCCTTTAAAATACCGTTGTATTGGTTAAGGTTTGTAGAGAGTGATAAACTTGAAATCTAGAGTTTTATAGACAAATTGAACCCAAAATGAATTTAGAGAACCAACTGAGACTCTCATTGCTGAAAAAGTACAGTGGAAACTATTAGATTTATTATAAAAAGACATGTAGTCTATTTTAAAGACTCCTCAAATTGTTTGTAATGTCTAAAAACTAAATCTAAAATATTGTTTTGTTGGATCATATGATGTAATTGTCAGCATTTAAACTTATAGTTTCAGAAAGACCTGT
This sequence comes from Seriola lalandi dorsalis, assembly GCF_002814215.2. Taxonomy (NCBI): domain Eukaryota; kingdom Metazoa; phylum Chordata; class Actinopteri; order Carangiformes; family Carangidae; genus Seriola; species Seriola lalandi. Next base: position 456,194 of record NW_019524848.1, on the reverse strand, counting down.
CAGATGTTCAGTATACACTAATCTGCCTCGGTAAAATGAGATTAGCACTGCAACTACAAATTATTTTCATTATTGATAAATCTGCCAATTAGTTTCATGATTAATTAATTGATTATTTTTAAAAAATGCCCGTCACAACTTCATCAACTAGCTTGTGTTGCAGTCTTAAACCCAAACTTATACAGTTGACTATTAAAAGGGACAAAGAAAACAAAAATGACCCCAACAATTATCCGATTACAATTAACTGATTATCAAAATAGTTGATGATTAATTTTCATTGATTGATTGTTTCAGCTCTGAATTAGATTGAGCCCACTTTTGGTCTTGGTTTTGGGCCTGTTGTCATGACTCCGACCCACTGAAACAGTGTAGATCTGTAATGTCTGATAGATTGGCTCTCCATGTAGAAAAATGGAGCACTTATACTTGATGACATACAATAAATTCTAAACCTCCTTTTTATTTGTCTTTCTCCCTCTGTCCCTCTTCCTCTCTCCTCAGCGGTAGAAGAAGGGGAGTCTTCAGAGTGTGGAGGCACCTGGGATGAATCAACTGTCCAGACAGGTTAGTGTACAGACACATGAACGCACAAACACACACTCAAACACACTGGTACTGTAATAGAGTTCCAGCCAGCTGTCAGATCCACAGAGGAGGCTCAAGTCTATGCGTCTCCATCACACACAAACACACAGACACACACAATTTGTAATATCAATTCCACATGGTTTATAATGGCCTGCTCAGGGGGATATCAAGGAGAAGAAAGAGGGAGAGATGGAGAAATGAAGTGAGTGTAGAAGGAATTAGGATGGAGGGATTGGTGAAAGTATTAGGAGAGGGAAAAATCATAAGAGAGAAAAGAGGAGATTTGAAAAGAGGGAGATATGGAAAGAGAGCTCTCGCTGGTCTCAGGAGTCGGACTGAATGGAAAGAGAGATGACAAAAGGGATATGGAGAGAGAAAGATGGGTGGAGGGAGGGACAAGAGAGAGATTTGTATGCTTTTTCACTACTCTCTGTGGTCTGGTGATATCTTGGGAGGAAGTCAGAGAGATGGAAGGGCTTTTCTTTTCTTTTTATTCTTTTCTTGGATTTTGTTTTTCCTTGCGGTTTCTCCAAACCAACTTCCCCATTTCTTGCACTCTATGTTTCTCCCTCCCCTCCTCCATCTTCTCTTCTCTCGTGTTTCCACCCTGAGATGGAAATTTGAAATTATCCTGACTCTGCCTTTTGCCTTTATTGAAAAAGAACAACTGAACCAACTGCTCTCTGAGGTGCATGTATGATATGAGAAATAATATAGATTTTGAGTCTAGACAGAAGGATGGCAAGTATATGGATGTGCTTAGATGGATTAAAAAACATCTCTCTACAGCTACAGTGACTCGTAAAGCATGTGTTTTCATGAACAATAATGTGAAATCTAACCAGTCCTAACTTCTGGTTGCTTCATTTCACTATACTATGCAGATTTGGATCTGTTTTTTAATGAAGCCAGTCAGTTTTCAACTGCTAGTGACACTTTCTGAATGAAAGAAAACACAAAACTGTTTTGCAAATTATTAATTGATTAACTTCTTTATTGACAAGTGCGATGATGGTAAAATTCTTAGATAAAGTGGAATTCAGCAGATACAAAGTAGGCAGTGTCTAAAAAAGCCCTTTTGAAGACTCCACTTCAGCTCCTTGTGATAACTTTCACGATTGCTTAATCTACTTAATTATGTTCTCCATTAGTTGATTAAATAAAAGTTCCCATAGTTTATTGTGAGGTCTTACAGTGTCTTCTTTTTCCAGCCAAAAGTCCAAAAACCAAATATTAACAGTGTAGTATTACAGAGAAGACTGAGATAACTAAGACATATTCATATTTGAGAAGCTAGAGGGAGTGAATCTTTGCCTTAATGATTTACCATTTATCATTACAGCTCTGCGATTCAAGGTAAATGACATGACTGGAAATATAGTATCATTAGTAGGTGTAGTATTATGCCCTTACTTGGCCTCTCTTCCAGTTTGGATTTTACTGTCAGTTCCTTGTCCCAGCATCCTCTGCTGCATCACTTTTTGTGTCCTCTGGATTCATGCCTCTGGCTGCCTTCATAAATCTCTCTGTATCTTTCTTTCTAACTCCCTGCCTGTCAGTCTCTCTCTCTCTCTCTTTTCTTCCACACCTACCACCTTTTTTTACTGTTTGTATCAGTATCACAACTGCTGTAATGAGTCAAAGATTCCAGGGTGAGCGATAGTGCATCTGCTCGGTCCATATGCCAGCCCTGGTACAACACAGCTATTGGCATTTTTCTCACTGTTGTCAGTGGTGCTTAGCACAGATAAAATTAAACATTTTCCCAAACCATGCCAAAAAAATGGTTTGACTACTTTAGGTGTTTGTCAGCTGAAGCTAGTTTTTCTGCTCTGGTTTGCAGCCTATCAGAGAACACTTAAACACTTCCTCTGACTAGATCCCAACAGGGAAATAAGATACTGCTGAATGTGGTAAATATGCAGTTATCTCTCTCTCTACCTCTCCTGCCCTGTCTCTCGTTCAGCTCTACAGGGATAGAAGGATAGGAAAGTATGACCCTTGGGGTGTCTATGACGTGCTGAACCCTCCCATCCCTGCCGCCCTCCCTTCTTCAGACCCGTGCTAACTCTCCTCCAGGGGCCGCTATACGGGTCTACATCTGTGTGTGTGTGTGTGTGTGTGTGTGTGAGTGTGCGTGTGTGTATGTGTGTGTATGTGTGTGTGTTAAGGGGGGTGCTGACTGAGGTCCTGGGTGGCTCACTAGAACTGCTGTGTGTGTCAGTTCCTGCAGGAAACTGGAGTCCCATGACACACACACACACACACACACACACACACACACACACACACACACACACACACACACACACACACCTATCTCACACTCTTTCTCCCATAAAAACATACTGTCCCATATTTCCTTACTCAGCCACTCTTCCAATTTGGATTTTACCGTCCCAGCATCCTCTGCATCACTTTTTCTGTCCTTCTCTGCATGCTTGTCTCTTTCTGTCTTCCTAAATCGCTATGTATCTTTTTTTCTCCTTGTCTGTCACCCTCTCTCTCTCCGTCCACCCCTTACTTTCTTTTTTTACTGTTTATCTGTGCTCATATTACAATAAGTGCGTGTGTGAGAGAGAAAAAGAGTGACAATTGCTATCCATCACTTATTCAAGATGATTAAAAAGAAAAAAGACCTTGGTTCCTTTACTCCCTGGGAGATGGTGTTGACAAGGACAGGGTGAGAAAGAGAGACAAAAAGAGAGAATGGAAACATATACCTTCCCATCCTGCTATTAAATTCACAAACTTCCACCCCTCCTCTGTCTTTTCTCCACTCTTTTCTCTCTCTCCCTCTCCCTCTCCCTCTCCGTCTTTTTCATTTTCTCTGGAAAATGTGTGTTGAGTTTGGAAAGACCCACGGGAGGGAAGGAGGAGGAGGCGGGAGGCTGACTCGAAGGGAATAGCATAGAGTCAACCTATTCTCCCCTTTCCTACATCTCCTCTTTTCCTTTCCTTCTCTTCCTTCTCCGCCCTGGTGAATCTGCCCCAGAGAGGAGCCATCGAAGGCTGAAGGTGCCAACGCACCCTTCGTCTCTTTTTCCCTCTGCCCCGCTGCTCCTCTTTGGGACAGAAAAACAACTTCTTATCTTCCTCCCTTGTTTTCTCCCTTGTTCCCTCGCTCTCCCAGTAGGCTGGGAGAAGAAAAAGAGAGAAGTTGCCAGGAATAGAGAAAGGGAATGAGAATGGGTAAAGGACAGGTAGAAGAAAAGTTGTCAGAATTGTCTGTTCAAACTTCACTGTATGTTGAGTCTCATGTAGGAGAACAAACGTGGAAGGGGTGAGACACATGTCCAACCAGGCAGGAGTGCACTTCAGAGGCATGTGTGTCTGTGTCAGTGATGAAAACCTCCTCTCTTTCTCTAGAGTCTTGTTTTTCTCATTTCTTGTCTGACTGTCTACTGTAGACTACACACACACACACACACACACACACACACACACACACACACACACACACACACACACATATACACACGCTTACTGTTTCTCTTGGACAAAATACACACAAAAGCGCACATAGTCACATAGAAAAAGTCAGTGAGTCATCATGGAAAAGGTTTGTCAGGTCCCCAAGCTGAAACTGAGAAACTGAGACCTCCTGCATTATTGTTATTCAGAGTTTAAGAACTATGTGAATGTGTGGGAATGAGTGTGTGTGTGTTTATGGGTGTGTGGGGACACAGACATGACTTGCCAGCCGGGAAGTTGCCTCCACCTATCAAATGACAGAAATTATCAGTGCAGCTGGATCAATTCAGTTTACATTTAAACAGTTTTCAAATTCAAGTGTCCTTGAAACTCAAAAACTGAAAAAGTCTGAATTGTGTTTTCCCTCCAATTCACATATTTCGTGTTTAATACTACTCTCCAGTGTGAGTGTGTCCATGTGCACTTGTCATCTGGTATCTTCTGGGAGTATTTACCATTTTGAAAAATGTCAGCAGAGAGGTATTTCCTCCAGTGTAATGACCCAGAATACTTAAAATTCAGCAGCAGATGAACATATCCTATATGCTCTGCATGGTTGTAGTTTAGTAGGATAGATGCACCACAATGATGTGCTAGACTAAACATCTGGCTACATCACTGTAGGTCCTTGTGGGGGACAGATGTGCAAAGTAAGTTTGACCCTTGACCCCGTGTTTGCCTAGAGTCTATTTCTGAGCCTTTTACATTCACTTTATTTGTAGAATGATAGCAAACTGAAATAAAGGCAAATCATCTTTCTCAAAAAAGGGCAAATTGATTTAAGAGCCCTGATGAATCCTAAAACAGTAAAACGAGCTAATAAATGAATCAAATCTTCATCAAACTTCATGATAGGTAGATTGGAGGATACATAATCTCCGCTACAATTGATCCATCTAATGGGAGTGTAACTAATGTCAGGAAGTGAGATAAATGTATAAGAGGAAATGTAAAAAAGAGTATGTAAGAGAAGGAGAGAGAATGATGAGAGATTACAGGGTTCACTGTAATATCTTTATGATGACCAGAGCTGAGATAAACAGGACACTGGCCTTTCTCCCTCTTTCTCCTGCTTCCTCTCTCTCTTTTCCTATTCCTCTATCCCTCTCTCACCGCTACCCTCTGGAGGTCCATAATGTAGTTTTAATTTCCCCAAGGCTACCACAGGAAAACAGTTCCTGTCTGTGTGTGTGTGTGTGAACTATTATTGCCTGCTTGTGACAGCGCACAGTGCATCTGTGTTTTTGTCTGTATTGCAGCATTTAAGCCCTTTGTTTTTTGTGTGTGCAATTTTTGTTGGTGTGTGTGTTTGTGCCCCAGAAATTCAAATAAGTGAGCAGCTGTCAACTTAATTGTGAGAACTCGTTTCTGCCAATCTGTGAGAGTCTGTGTATTGCATGTCCGGCTGATTTTTTTTATGAGTTTGTTTGTTTATATACAATGTGTGTGTGTGTGTGTGTGTGTGTGTGTGTGTGTGTCTGTGTGTGTGTGTGTGTGTGTGTGTGTGTGTGTGTGTCTGTGTGTGTGTGTGTGTGTGTGTGTGTGTGTGTGTGTATGTATGTGTATGTATGTGTTTTCTGCTTCCTTCCATGACGTGAATGGCTCTTTCATCATCCTGTTTCCAGACATTCGTGTTGGGTGCTGCTCTCCCTTGCCGCAATACATCCCAGGGGTCTGTGTGTGTGTGTAGGTGTGTGCATATGTATGTGTGCGTGTGCGTATTTATGTGTGACTGGTACTCTGTGTTGCAGATCTCCTCCCGAGGGAGTGGGGCTTGTATTGTGAAAACACATACAAACAGGCTATAGTTGGGGAAAGAACATGAGGTGGAAGGTAAAGGGGAGGGGGTGAGGAGAGATGGCTTCTTTATATAGCCACCTAACATGCGCACACACACGCACACACACACAAACACTTGCAAACCGAGTGAGGCAGAGGGAGAGAGAGGGTTGGGGGAGTCACTCTCCTGAGAGAGTGCAGGGCTGTGTTGTTGTGTCCAGCTGCACCTGTTCAGCCTGTGTGTGTCAGTGTGCATTTGAGTGTGCGCTCGGCGCCAAATGTGTCTTCCATTCTTTGTATCTGCCCAATCCTCAACATTTTGAGCTCAGATAGGTGGGCCTTTGTGCTCTTGTGCTGTAAGTCTGTAAGTAATCTGACAGTGTCTTATCATTGTAGAAGGTGTTTTCAGCTAAATTGGACAAAAACAATATATTTTGTATATTATACTCAGGACTATGATATTTGGTTAATGTGGCTATGTAGGAAACATCTCTCAGTATAACACCATGCAATTCAACAGTATCACAAAGTAAGCCTCCAAAATGACCATAACGGAGTACAATCAGCAACTGTTTAAAACATTATTCACAAAAAAAATGTATGAAGGTAGGAACTATTGCTGGGCTGTTGTATAAATTAAGCTGGTTGTACCTAATACAGTGCAAACTAAGTGTTGATATGCATGGATGCATGAGAAGAAGGTTGTTTTCAGGAAAAAAAGCATGGGTGTAAATAAAATAAATGTAATAGCAGAATTTAATTTAGCTGCTTCTGTTTCAGGGTCCTGGTACTGTCTGTGCTGGCTCACTGTCAGACTGTCAGACTGTCAAGGGTCAGTGGTACAGCTGAATAGGACAGAGCCATCATTTCTGTTAGTAACACCTGTGCTTTTCCTCTATGACAAGTGAAAATGTCTGCTGTGAAAAAGGCTATTTTGAGCAGCTTTTATAGGTTAAGCACCAAAGAACCATAACACTGCTTACAGTATACTCATACTAATACTTACAATAACAACAACAACAACAACAACAAAATAGACACTAACAGTTGAGAGCATTGTGATTTCTCGCTGAGTGACTACCTCACTTGTAGTGTGTTTTGCTGAAGGTTGTGATGGCACACTTTACAAAACTCCTGTAAGAGGTATATTTAAAGATCCATGATCTGGTCCAGTCTCTTCATGGTGAATCGTGATTGAACAATACTGTGTTTACAGTGATACCTGAAACAGCAGGAAAAAATAATATCCACAGATATTTTCAATCAGTGTTTGAACCTACTTATTGGCCACACAGTCGGACATTTCACATACTACTGCATAATATTGACCAGAAATCTTTGATTATCACAAGAAATGAACTGTCAGAAAGTATGTGTAGCTGATATTGTGTGAAATACCCAGGTTCTGACGAGGTAATCTCTGCCCATTGGGCACTCTAAGCAAGTCATGTGATGCAGGTCTGCTTTTAACCTTGTGGTTGGTTCTTAGCCCTGCTGAAGGTGGTGGTGCCCAGCCAGGTGCCTGTGAATCCTGGACGAGTGTGGAGTGCGATGTGGAGCAGAATGAAAGCCTTGTGTCGAGACTGTTTGGTTTCTAAACATTCTCCTGGAAGCTACACACACACTTTTTTCCCACCTTTTGAAGCCTGTTTTAGGCTCACACAGACATAGGTGTGTGTGTGTATGTTTTATGCATGCTTGGCTAGCAGATATACATCTCTCTGAGCTGTGGAGTGTGTCCCAGACAGGCCACAGTACCTGCTCCTGGCTGCCAAATCTAACACTTGAATGACTACTTTACCTTTGCAGTATTACAGTATGTTTTATTCCCCTTTAACTCTCTTTTAGTAGACTTCTATCACCCTGGGGCAGTTAGGGAACACTTCCCAAAGTTCATTAGTTCCCTAGTTTCTTCCCACTGCATATATAGAGATGTACGGTGGTCATGCTGACTGTGTGTGTTTGATTTTCCGTGTTCCAGTTTGTGTCTCCACTAGCTTGTCTTGGCAACTGCTCACGACAGCACTGTGAAACCACCAGTTAGACAGGAGGATGGAATGTGTCCATATTGAGTGTACTTGGATTCAGTGCTGAGGGTCCTATGTTCGGTTTATATTCCACTTTTTTGAGGGGAGAGGGAACAAAACTCGTTTTTGTCTGTCTGTCTCTTTTTCTGTTCTGTGCGGTATGTTTATGGCTTATTATCATTTAGCTCACTAATTACCTCAATGAACTCATTTTAACATGGATAATGAGAGAACACACACACACACACACACACACACACACACACACACACAGACAGACAACAAATACACCCATGCTATGAACACACACAAACATCCACACATACTCGTCTGTGAGTCTAACGAGTGGTGATTAGTGGGTCTCAGCTAGGCGTGGCTAGGCTGTGTAACATCATTCTGCACTGTGGACTCTGCTAATTCACTTCTCTTTATCTAATTACCCAGGGTGCGCACAAACACACGCACACATGCACTCGTACACTGCACACACACCACCTGCATATATCTTTCCTGCAGATATGCAAAGTGACCTCATTATTCCTGAGGTATCCATTTATATATTTATATTTTTATCTGTTAATAAACAGCCCATTGTCATCGGGTTACTGAGGCTGGTGGGTACAGCCAAGAATATTGCTTATTACCTTTCCTCAGGAGACACACAATGTAAAAACATCTTTTCTCCACATCCACACCTGATGTTGCATGCTGTCGTACACACGGGCCTGCATATGAAAACTTTCTTAAAATAGCCCATAATATTTAATACGACTCTGGAATGTCACAAGGTCCAATTTATTGTCCCTGCTTGTGTGAAGGTCCCAGATCAGGCCTTCGTGAACCTGCACAGAAAGCAACTTATATATGGTTAAGTAATCATAGTGTTATTGCTGTTAATTGTTTTTTTGTATCAATTGATAAAATGTATAAGTGATGCTGTCATTCATTTAATTATGTAGGCTGAATTAATTTTTGCACTTGAAGATGTAAGTGCCCAAAGATGCATATAGATACATCCAAACAAACACTCACATGCTGGCTAGGATGCCATATTGACATCTAAATAAATAAACAGTCAAGGAAGTGACAATTCCAAAGAAAGTCTTTTTTGTTTTTGTTTTTTGCACATAAACACATTTTTCTTACAGACCCAAACAATGGGTTTCAATTCTTGTCTCTAGGACCCAGTATACTGCTGGTTTTCTATCCTACCAGCTAGTTAATTTCATTTAATTGCATTCACTGTGCATCCCAGGTGTGATTCAGTCCCTCATTACATGGCTAGAATAAAAATCAGCAGGGCTCTGTGACTCAAGGACTGGTAGAAAACCACTCTCCTGAAACATATTCTTTTAGGTGGAAATTATGAGTCTTATTGCGCATTTTGCCCTGTCTTGCATTTAGTGGTGAAATTAGTATTTTTAATGTTTTTTTGCAGTTTAAGTACAGGACTTGATTTTGATTTATTGTGTGCCTCTGGATGATGTAAGAATAACACAGGGTGTCTGGGTTTGGGATTGGAGGGTTTGTGTTTGTGCATGTGTGTGTTCTTTTTGTGTTTATGTGAGAGAATGTGCAGTTATTCCTGGCATAGGGACAGTCTGTGACTCAGAGATAATGGTTCTCTGTAGAGCGAGTGTGTGTGCGTGTGTGTGTGTGTCTGAGTGACTATACCTATATCCCGCTGATGGGTGTGTGTTTGTGTCTGTTTGTGATTTTGTGTGAAAGAAAGAGAGACTGCGAGTGGATGGTGCACACATACTATTTGCAAGGGACCAGTGTCGTACTATTCAATCAATAACCCAGCACACACACACACACGCACAAATACACCCCTCTGCACCCTAAGCACCCATGGGAGTTGCCTGCTTTCATTAAGTAGGCATGCTGCTTCTTTCTGGTGTGGTGGGGGTGGGGTATTATAGAGAAAGAGAAAGGAGATGTAAGAGAGTTTTGTAAGAAATAAGACAAAAATGTGGAGGACAGACGAAGAATGTCAGATTTATAAAACTGTGTCCAGCTCAGTGTTCATATGTGGAAACTACTTGCTTCACATTAGCATTTTCAGGTAGTTTTAGAAACTTGTTAATATGCACTGAAACACACTGAGTAGCATGTTTCTGTTTTTAGACAACTGAATAGGTATGAAATGGTGATCATAAATGCTGCTTGTAAACCAAGGTGAACAGTAACTCCTGTGCTGCTGCACTGAGATGCCAGTAAATTCCCTGTTTTATGCTTGTGAAGTGAGTCTCTGACAACATAAACATACACACAGGTTAAGGACAACAGCTGTATCATGTTTTGTACTGACATAAAATAAGTAAGACTGTGTCTGAGCGTCATTGTTTGCTTAAGGTTCCTTTTCCCTGTCTACAACATGAGACAGGCCTTTTCTGGTTTACGCACTCCAAAAAAGTGATTTCTTAAAGATCAGTTTTAGATATAACAAATGCTAGTTTAATGAGGATGGAAGGGCAAATAGAGAGGGACAGATTTGTTGTCAAATTCAGCCAGCCAAGCCAACCTACCTTTTGGTAGTGACTCATTTTAGACTTTTTAGACCAAATGCAAGCACATACAAAATTGACGGACACACACTGTGGTCTGGAGGTCTGTTTCCACAGCTTGAGAATTTTAATAATTCTAACAGCTAAAGTGTCTAGGTGGAGCGAGTCTGAGATCCTCACGAGGACATATAATTGTCTCATAGTCCTTTAATACCAATGTGGTGCTGGTGCCTAATCTAGAACTGGTTCCACGCATTTCCACCGTAAAAAGGCTGATGCCAGCTTTTTGGCACTGGCACAGCCCCTCGAAATTGCTGGTCCGAAAGTGGCAACCACTGATGTCCATGGCTATGGGAGGGGCGAGCACAAGAAATTCTCAGCAATTTAAAAGTAAATTTGTAAAAAGCAAGCAGAGCAGTCGCATTCTGTCAGCCATGATTACATGATTTTATGCCTTCGCACCAGCGCAATGTCTCAGTAACGCCTTGGGAGAATTTCTTACAAATTTCTTACAAATTTGGTACAAATGTTCACTTGGACTCCAGGATGAACTGATTAGAGGTCAAAGGTCAAGGTCACAATGACATCATGTTCTTGTGAATGAGATATATCAGGAATGCTTAGACTGACTGTCATTACATCTGCCACAAACTTCCACCTTGACTCAAGGAAGAACTGATTAGAATTTGGTGGTCAAAGGTTAAGGTCACTGTGATCTCACAAAATATGTTTTTGGTCATAATTCAAGAATATATACGCTAATTATGACACAATTTAACACAATCTCTAACGTTATAAAATGAAGTGATGACAAACAGTCAAAGGTCAACATCACTGTGACATCATAATGTTCTGTAAAAACATTTCTGGCCATTATTCAACAATCACATCCTGGTTATATCTAGTAGAGTCGTTTTAAGTCATACAACACGACTGCGCATATTTACATTCCAGCGCACACACACGTATGTATGTGTATTTGTAAATGTGTGTATTAATTTACATATCCATTGAGTGTGCATCTGGTATGTGCACATCTGTGTGTGTTTGCACATGTATCTTTGTATGTTTGTGTGTGAGTGTACAATGACCAGTGTGTATGTGTGCATATGTGCAATGTGAGCGTGTGTGTGTGTGTGTGTGTGTGTGTGTGTGTGTGTGAGAGAGTGTGTGTGTGTGTGTGTGTGTGTGTGTGTGTGTGTTTGTACGTGTATGTGTGTGTGTTTAGTCAGCCAAGGGGCCACTTTCTCTCCCTGGCCAGACGGTACTCTCACCACTGGACAGATGGCCAAAACCCTCCCTCTGTCCTTCCCCATCCCTTCATCTATCCCTCCTTCTCTCCCTCCATCACTGTCTTCCTCTCCTACAGTTCCCTAAACACCCCATCACCTCAATCCCCCATTCCCCACCTCCCAGCATCCCTCTATCCCTCGTTCCCACCACTCCTCTCCCATAATAAATCAGAGTGGGTTGGAGCCTGTGCACCTCACTCTGATTTAGCTCACGTTCACTCTTAATCACACTTTCTCTCCTCAACTCGTAGACTAAAATATTGTGTCTTTTTTGCATTTTGTTTTACTGGTCAATAATCCCATGGAAAACAAGTGGAATGGTTTTTGATTGTACCTGTTCAGGTATTTGGATGCTGAGTTGACAACTCGGCTTTGCTAAGCAGAGATTATGGAGAAATAATAGAGACATAGAAAGCTCCTAATGGATGAAACTGAGCTAATCCTTTTTTGACCCACCACTGCAGTCACTATAAGAAGTCTATTTTTCATTAAAAGTAATGAAGGTTATTGATTCTCTGTAATGAGCACCACTTGAATTCAGTAACAGGGATTTAACTCTACTTAGTAATGCATGTATTACATGCATGTACTGTATGCAGGTAATCAATTGCAGCTGCCCTGCAATGAATCCTTTGCAGACCTGAATTTCAGTATCAGTTCTCTGTTTAATCAACTCATAGGTCATTTTAGAGACTATAATCATGTCATGGTCATGTTGTATGGAATTGTTTTATTGTTTTAGAATATTCACACTTTGTTTTTGACCCTTTGCCCCTCTGGCGTCTTGTTCCATGTTGTCCTCATTATTTACAGACATAATGAATAGGTGAGCCAAGCAAAAAGCTAATTTCCTTCCTTCCATTTGTAGGCATTTAAGTTCAGTTCATTTTTTCCCCATGCTTCCACACTCTTTTCAACCACCCCCCCAAGACTTTTTTTATCCTCCCTCTCCTCTCCTCTCCTCTCTTCTCCTCTCCTCTCCTCTCCTCTCCTCTCCTCTCCTTTCCTCTCCTCTCCTCTCCTCTCCTCTGTCAAGCCAGTGTCTTCAGTGTCAGTCCTATTGGATCCTCAGCGTTTATAATGTGTTAATAAGGTGTGAAAATGGCGACACAATGGAGCAGTGAGGATTGGGCCGGCGCAGCCTTCCACTGGTCCCCTCTCACACTCTGCCTGTCTGCTACCAGGACACACACATTCACACACACACTCCTTCACATGCTAAAGTGATGTTCCACACACTCAGTACAATTAAGTCAAGTCACACATGTCATTGGTAAAATAGTCGGGAGAGAGATAATGACAGTATAATTTCTGCAGGTAAAAATTAGCCCAAACTGACAAACTAAATCATGGTAGATAAGGGAAGGACAATGATTATTTCAATGAGATATTTGTTTAATCCAGGCTTTGCTGTAGAAATGTAAAGACAACTTCCAGCTGGTGTCAGGAAAAATCAAGACGACAACTGACCTGGGTGATACAAGGTCATGGCTCATAAATCAGAAACTACAGGGGCTCAAATATCAACTGGCGCTTGACTCACATGTCTTTTACTTCATTGATGTTCCTCCATTTATGACTGAATATTTGAGAGATTTAAAATGAAGTAGTCTTTCTGAGAGTCTGTACAGGGAAGTGTTCTGATTAGCATTGTGGTATGTTGTGTGTATCCTCAGAAGTCCCAGCATCCGACAGAGAGACAGAGCCCAAAGAAGGTCAGGGGACAGGAGCTGAAGATGGAGAACAAGAGGAGCATGATGACCGTGATGAACGAGATCATGATGATGACCTAGATGACGAGTCCATTTTCACCTGTGACAACTGTCAGCAGGACTTTGACTGTCTTGCCGAGCTCACTGAACACAGAACCAACCACTGCCCAGCTGGTAAGATTGTTATTAATGTGGACTGTGATTTGCTTTGTGTATTCTAATTGACCAGGCTCGCATCACTGTGCATTTCTGACCCTGTTGACAAAACCATGGGTACAGAGCAGCTAAATGTACAAACTCATGATATATAAAAGATACATAGTGCACTTATACTTCATAGGATAATGCAGGGGTTATTGGTGGATAATGTAATGCTTTGATTTGTGGGTAAAAAAAGATAATTGTCGAGGGAAAAATAATCAGAAGAGGAAAAAAATGAAAAGGAACCAAAACAAAGGTAAACTTAGCTGTGTGTTGTCAGTAGAGTTACATTTATTATTTCCTCACTTAAGGATAGCTCATTTTGTTGCTACAACAAATGAAGAGATTTTTTAAGAAAAAAGAATAATTAATTGGTACTGCTTACATCTAATTACATCCAACAATCAAATAAGGTAGTTCTTTTAAAAAGTACACAAAGGTAAATGGTGAAACTGTGGTATTAGAATGATTTTGTATCTGGTTTCTGTAAGTGTGCTGAATGTTTTTCAGTGGGGAGGATGCTCGGCTTTCAGACTAAGGTACAGATGAAGCGGTTTAGTTGCATCATGCAGAATCACCAATCTTAAAGGTTCCTTGGTGACTCAGGCCCTCCCCTGTTTCTGAATACCTATAGCTATTGGATTCAGTTATACCCATATGTCCCACAGGGACAGACTTGTGCACACACACGCGCACACATACACACTCACAAAAGCCGTTATTAGTACTGGTGTAATTAATGGAGGGGCTGAAAGGAACGCGGCGGGGGCATCTGGTTCCTACAGATTAATCCAAATGCTCGCTTAACAAGCCAACACACACACACACACACACACACACACACACACACACACACACACACACACTTTCTTGCTACTGCAAAGCAGTCTGCCTCTTAGCTAGTGTGTGTGTGTGTGTGTTTACTTTTGATAGGGGGATGAAGAAATAAGAAGGGGTGGTGGTGGAGGGCTTTGTTTAAACTGGTAAAGACAGTGTTCCCAGAGACTGTGTAATGTAGATGATAAGACCCCTTCCTCAGCAACCTCTTATTCACCCACTGGCTTGACATCCAATCCTCCTGACAGTGTTAGGGAGATGCTAGGAGAATGGAATAAAGGAATGAAATGAGCAAATGAAAATCTGTAATGAGATAGAGAGGGATGACAGGTGACAAAGGTCTTTGTCCTGTACAGTGTAATAATGTTATACAGTACACAACTTAATCACTGCTTCCTGGTGGCCTGATGGTCTATTATCACTAGAACTTAGAGTTATATAAATTACGTTAATGCAAACAACAAATTTGATACAGGAATACTTCAAAATACTCTGAGACTCAGTGTGAGTGTTTTACTTTTCTTGCAGATATTAGACTTGTTCCACTTAAGCCTTGTTAGCCAGGGCTGACTGTAGTGTAGAGTCAGTTTAATCCTACACTAACTCAAAGTAAGCCATGATGCAACTTATCATACAGTTCATGTACTGGTAATTCCTTTTATAAAAAAAAAAAAAAAGGGAAACCTGTTTATGCTTTTTAAAATTGTTTTTGTTTATTGTTCCCTTTCTCCATTACCTACAAATTACCCACAAGTGTGTGCACACACACACATACACACACACACACACACGCACACACACACACACACACACACACACACACACCCACGCACAGTCATTTACTTCTGCATGCTGTGTTACATTCAGACACACATACAGTACACACTTAGAGAATCACACCGCCAAAAGCACAGGGCTGCTATCAGAGCGCGGGATGTGGCCTGTGATTTCAGCACTGGAGTCTGGGGAGGGCTACATGTTGCTGAGCGAGAAAGCCGAGGGAGGAAGGGGGAGGGTAAGAGGGAGCGCACAAGAAAGAAATGAAATGAAATGATAAAACATGTTTTTCCCTTGAGAAAGAGTGGTTGAGATTGCAGAGTAATCCCACAGCTTGGCGGGATGTGTGTGCACTTGTATGCAGGGGGCTTGTGTACTTGGGTTCATCCATGTGTTGGTGTTTGCTATTGTGTATATGGTACGAGTGTGTGTGTGTGTGTGTGTGTGTGTGTGTGTGTGTGTGTGTGTGTGTGTGTGTGTGTGTGTGAAGTTAGTGGTAGGACCACGGCTTTCTGGTTATTATTGAGGAGAAGGCTAAATTAAAAAACATGGACTAAAGAATCCTTTTAAGTTCTCTGGTGGAGACCCCTGGGAGCCAGTTTAGTAGGAGGGCATGGGACACACACACGCACAAAAACACACAGTCTATTGGGGATAAACACATGCCACTCAAGATCTGCATGAGAGAGTTAATGTGTTCATGCATTTTGTAGGTGGTGTGTGTGTTTGTCCCTGAGCAGAACCAAACAACTCAGACATCAGCCATCTTGGTTGGGGGTGACAGACGGGGGGCCATCTTGCCAGAAGTAACTAGCTATGATGCAACTGTGATGTTAGCTTGCCGTTAGCTTTGCATTAGCATGGAAAAAAAATGTTAATCAAGGCCTTATTTTTCTAATCACAGAATTTTTATGCAACACAAAAAACCAAAGATCAAAATGATACATACAGAAGTTGAACCAAAACCAAAATTATACTGTTTATTAGGAGGTACAATTAGTCTGTCATCATCACGAAACATCGCTGGTATAAAAACTCTGGGAGAAAAGCTGGGAAAACTAACTGTGTATGATGTAGAAAATCAAAGATAGTTGTTGTTTTTCTTATTCAACTTTTTAGTTTTTTGCATATTACATAATGTTGAATCCCACGGTCGATATTTGTAGTCTTGCGGTAAGTGCAAGTTGTACAAAAAAAAGACATGAAGCACCTTGAGGTGCAGTGAGGTGATGCATCAGTTGGCACTAGTGCTTGAAGGCTCAGTTTGGCAAAACTTAATAACACTTTATACAGATGTAATACTTAAAACACTTTTTATTTACTTCAACAATGAACGTGTTTCATTCGAAAGCTTTCTGCATTTGTTCTGAGTCTATGCAACATGAAATTTTCACTTTCATAAAGTTTCCTGAAGACATGACGTCCACTGTCAGACATCAATTGCTGAATAATATCTGTACATGTGTGATCCCCAGGTGCTGGCTTAAGAACCATGTTAGTTAGTGCTGAATTCTCTGCAGAAAAAGCGCTGGTATCTGTAATGCTAACTATACTGTTGAAGCAAATGGGTCCCAAGTTAGCAGCTAGCTACGGCTATAACATTGAATGGGTCCCAGGTGCGAGAGTGAAGCACCAAGTAATTCAGTGCCACTCTAGCAGAAGGCCTATAAAGAGGCACCATTAATTTGAGTGGAAATTGGACAAACACACACATACACAGTGGCACAGATCAATGACACATAAATGTGTGTACACCCACTCAAACACGCACATACCCACAGACCCAACACATCTGGTTAATGTAATGCCACATTAATGTGCATGAGCTTGGACTGCTTGGTGGTTGTGTGTGTGTGCGCGTGTATGTGTGTGATCAAGATTATGAGCCCCATTGACAATACCATTGTTATTCTGTTTCACTACAGCTTTCAGACAGTGTGATGGCTCTGCTTTTAAATTGTGCGTCACTGTGTGTGTCCTCAGTAATTATATGTTGTTGTATGTAGTTAAGTAGCTTGCCCACACTGTGCATGTATGCTGAATTTCCAAAATATGTAATGCACTGCAGTAGAAGAACTGTAAACTGCAGTATTTATTGTAAAAGTGCCTTATAATTTTTTTTCACTGTAGCACTGCGTGAAATGGTGAACCTACATGGTTAAGAGGCTCTTTTCGAGCTTACTTGCTGAGGTGTATATAGTGTGTAATATCTGTGCGTGTGATGTGTCTACTACTTGTAGTCCATGTGGGTCTATATCCTGTGTGTGTACAGTACATGTGAGAGAGACTAGTGCGAGTGCGAGTTGGGGAAGTGTCGATGGGTCTCAGTAGGAGTCAGAATGTGGAGCAGAGACTCCCTATGGAGAGGAGGAGCGGAAAAAAGCCTCCTACAGATCAAATGGAGAACATTCTCTGGCCCTGCTCTGCCACATGAACACACACACACACACACACACACACACACACACACACACACACACACACACATACACACACACACACACAAGCACATCCCATTAGGGAATCCCAAAAGTTTTCTTACTGGCCACAACGTTCGAAGGTTGGGTCATTGTGATGTGTTTAGAGCTTTAAACACACTCAGACAGTGCTTTAAAATGGCTATGGAGGCCCTTTGTTTGTGCAGCCACTGTCCATTTAACTCAGTTGTATATAAAAGCTGCCTGACACACCCACACTTCTGCACACACGCACATGTCAACAGTATCCACACACTCATGGTAGGTGTGAGTGAGAAGGGCGAGAGGGCGAGAGATTGTTAAAGATGTCAGTAAAAACCACTTCAGGGGGAAGAGGAAGTGATGAGAAGGTAGGCACCGAGTAAACGAGGGAGCTGTCAGTCAAGGCAGGGGGGTGGAAACTGGCTCTGTCAGTGACAAATAGCAAGTCATTAACCCAGCTAGTTGCTTCTTAGACGGTGAGATGGTGTGGGTGGAAAGTTGTTTGTTTGTGTGTGTGTGTGTGTGTGTGTGTGTGTGTGTGTGTGTGTGTGTGTGTGTGTGTGTGTGTGTGTGTGTGTGTGTGTGTGTGTGCGCGCGCGTGCGCAAGGAGAGAGCAAGATACAGTGCATATCTTTTCCAAAGGTATTTGTGAGGTCTCTGTTAATTGAGCACATACAGCTGCACTCTTGTCTATTCGCTTTCCTCTCTCAGTAGGGGAGAGGAGAGATTACTAGGGAGCCTGTCTAGCTGGGAGGGAGGGGGAGACGGAGAAGGAAATGAGGGAGGAACAGGAGGGGAGTGGAAAGGAATAACAGGGAACAGGATGAAGACAGGTGAAGAGAAGGAGGGCTGGAAATTGGAGGTAAAACTTATAATGTGCAGAGAGGAGGTGAAAGATGGAGGGGAAAAGGAAGAGGGAAAAAAACATGGAGCAGGGAGGAGAAGCACGTCTGTTAGCATAGGGGCCCTTGGGTAACTGGTTTGCCTCCCACGGGACATCTCCCCACTGCTAAGCTCTTACCGTCTGTCGCAACCCGCTGTCACACACACATGCAGAGAATCACCCTCTCAAGCAGAGAACTACACACACACACACATACACACACGCACGCACACACACACACACACACACAACACACACCTCACTGTGTCTGTCGTCAGGATAGCAGCTGAGTCCTGTGAGGCCAAGACTCTTATTAAAACCACAGATCACTTTCTACAAGAGAGGGAGAGAAGGAGAGGTAGGAGGGGTGTAATCTGAAACAAAATTACAGACAGCCTCCTGCACTCTGGCCTGCCACTTACTGTGTGTGTGTGTGTGTGTGTGTGTGTGTGTGTGTGTGTGTGTGTGTGTGTAAGAGATTCTGTGTGTGTGTTTTTTTTGTCCGGTAGTTACTGTTGATTGACAAAATAAATATCATGCTCTTAGTCGTTTCCTTTATGTTCACTCCTTTTTTTTTTTTTTTTTTCCTGTTGGCTTTTATTCTCTTAGCTCCTGTCCTTTTGCCTCTCCCTCCCTCTTGCCCTCTTCATCACCATGTGCCACTCTTCCCTTTTTTTTGCCCCCTCGCCACAATCCCGCCCCCCCGCCCCTCTGTGTCTCTGTACCCGGGGGTGGCCCGAAGATTCCTGTGCTAAGCCCTTGGCATACATACAAGTGCACAGCGCACACACAGACACACAGACACAGCTGGCTGCCGCTCAGGTTTTCCAGGGAGAGAGCAGGAGCTCGGCACCAGAGGAGAGGGGGATGGAGAGAGGAGAGCAGTAGAAGAAGTGGAGGGGGGAGTACAACATGCAGAGAGGGAGAGGGAGGGATGGAGGGATGACAGGGAGGGGGTGAGATGGAGAAGGGTTGTTGTGAAGTCATTTTTCATCACAGGGTTCATTTTTCACTGCAGAGTTCTCCCACTCTCTACATCGCTCTATTTCTCTTTATCTGTCCTCTCCTCCTCCCGTTCCCCTCCCTTGATCCCGCTTTGTCTCTCTTTATCTTCCCTTTTTCCTCTTTTTTCCCATTCGTCCTTTCTCTCCCCCTCCTCTTCCCCCCACTTCTCTCTCTTTCTCTCTCCCTTTTGCCTAAACTCTTTCCATCCTCTCTCTGTCTCTGTCTCTCTCTTTCAGCCTAGTTTCTCCTTTATGAAATATGGATGGGAGCAGTTTTGGGCGCGCTGAGAGGTTTGCAGTCAGAGGGAGGGAGGGATGGAACTTGGGAACTGGTGAGGGAAGGAGGGAGGGAAAGACAGAAAGAGAAAGAGAGAGGGGAGAAGAGGGAGGGAGGGAGGGAGCTCGTGTCTCAGCAGACGTGCCTTGTGCATGCACCTAAACACCTCACTGAGCAATCTGTCAACATGTCAGCAACACATGTTTGGTAAAAAAGAGAGAGAGCGGTTGGAAGGAGAGAGGAGAGGGTGAAAAAAATCTCTGCTCCTCCAGTGGGAGTAATGGCTCCCACCAGGGCTCTGGAAATGCTTTGAATTCAGCAGATTTCTATTGCGGGGTCCTCCCCCGGGGGCGTCTTTTTACAATGCCTGCATCTCAGAAATTTGAGCCCGAGGACCCCTGGGGGCGTCCTTTCATAATGCCTGAAAATGTAGGGTTATATTGTGTGCTCTTCCCCATGGGGCTTTTATTAATACCTGTATTCACTGCCACTGGAAATTACACAGGCGGCGCTGCAGGGGCCCGCGCTCGCTCCAGGAAGGGAGAAAGACTCTGCAGGGACGTTTTCTCTCTTCTCCTCTCTTTTCTCTTCCCTTCTTCCCCCCTTTCCCCCTCCTCGTCCCCGTCTTCCTCCTCCTCCTCCTCCTCCTCCTCCTCCTACTTTGACTCTCTTCCCTTTTTTCTTACTTAATGCAAGAGTGAAAAAGAAGAATTTGCCAAAGGACACAAGAAAGTGTGTTGTGTGTGTGTTGGCACCAGCTAACCCCCTTGTATTCAGTCCTACTTTGCTCAGAGGAAAAGAAACACTCGATTAAAAATGTAACTTCCCTCTTCCCCTCTTCTTTCTCTCTCATCTCTCCCCTCTCCTTCTCTCTGTCCTTGTGTGCCTGTGTGTAGATCTTGCAGAGAGTAAATATTTGTGTGTGTCTGTGTTTGAGAGTGTATTTATATATATATATATATATGTGTGTGTGTGTGTGTGTGTGTGTGTGTGTGTGTGTACTTTTAAATAGCAAAAACTTTAATCTATAGTCCAGTACAGTGTATGTGATTTTTGCTCACTGTATAAGGTGGAGACAGAGACGACTCTATCTCCAAACGTTCATTAGAATTCTTCAGCCAAAGGGTTTACAGCTTCTCTGTGTGTGTCAGTGTGTTTGTGTGTGTATTCATTGATCAAATATTTACACAGTCAGATTATAGAAATATACATTTACATATCTTTGAATAAATAACATTTGTCTGATCTCTCCAGTCAGACTGTTTAGATAGCAGATTTGGATGCTACCAGTTTCAGGCTTGACTGGACTTTGAATTTTGTCCATAATGAGAAGACCCTGTTCTTCTGTGATACCTTTAGATGTACTCAAGTGTTATGAAACAAGTGTTGCTTATAATAATGTTTGAGTTTTTAGAGTTTTCACTGGACTTTCTCAGTACAGTATAGCTGTAAACACTGCTTTTGCACTGCCTAGGCTAAAGACTATCTTGCTCATTTCGGTTAATTTGTTTAATACTTTCCCCAATGTGTGCGTTCATGAACTGTCCCCTCAAAAAACTATGGAGAGAGAGACCGATAAGCACCAAAGTAATTATTCATTAATCGTAATCATAATTTTTTATATATCATAAGCTTAACCTATCAAATCAGAATGAGAAAAGTATCCTCAATATTAGTATGTTTTCATCATTTATTTATAACTTTTTAACACATTAGAACCAGCATAAATAATCGATCATGGTGCATGACCACTTTTGAGAAGAGATGAGGCCACAGTTCATTTATCAATGAGGTCTTTAAAATGGGCAAGATGTCTGAAATCTTGAAATTGTTAAAGTTGTTTCTGCATCACATGCTCTTGATGTGTCTCGTCTTTCATATCCCTCTGATAAAATTTTCCTTTCAAACTAATTGGTAAGGGTAGCATAGTATTTGTAAAATCAAGCATAGTTTTAATTCGATGACTCAGAGTTGATAAACAGTACAATGTGTCACCCCTAGAACATGCAAACTGTGAAACTGCCAAACCATCCAGTGCACAAACAAACAGCAAAAGAAATAACTTAATTATCAACAATACAATAAATGTAAAATCCATTTTTTTGTTTTTTCTTTTTGAGTCAATCCTGCAGCTTGTATATTTCATTATGCAGTGAATGACTCAGCTGCACTGTTGTGATCCAAATTCCAATAGGTTTGAGTATAGTTGCACAGGCTAACTGCATTATTACAAACAGAAACACCCCGTTGACCCCACTAAACTGACAGGATCGCCTTGGCTTTTTTCAGACCCAACACTGTTCCTAGCCATTGTTTCAATGCCAGGCACTTCTCACTTTGATCATTTTATCAAAAAAATCAATTTTATTGGTGTTTTTTTAAGCATCTTGTCACCAACATTGTCAGCTGGTTATCTGTTGAATTATCAAACACACAAGTTAAGGGAGTAAGGGACATCCCCAGAACTGTTTTTGAGCATCAAGCTGTTTGATAAGTTGATACAAGGTGTTGAAAACCTTGGAGTTGGGAAAATATAATCTCACTTAATTTGGTATTACATGACATATAATGCTTGAATGCTTGAACTGAATGCTGAACTGATTTTAAAAATACGATCACTCAGCCCGTTATTAGAACCACCTGTGCACCTGCAGTTATCCAATCATGTGGCAGCAGTGCGAAGCTATAAAGAATATATATATATATAAAATACAAATAGATTTTGGTCTCATGGCTGGCTTTGCATCACTCTAATCGCAACACAAAGGCCAGCTGAGGGCGAGAGCAGATAGAGGCTGTTGACACCAGGTAAATGCTGTGGTAGTGGTGGGGTGTGACTCAGACAGGTGGCAACAGTAGCAGAGAATGAGCAGTATGTTGAAAGGCTTAATTGGACTGCCCACACAAGCTCAGCTGACACACTAGCAGATTGAAAGGACAGCACCACTAGAGTCTCAATCCACTGTTTGAACAGGTTTACAGCTTGTTCATTTCTTGGTCAGTCATGATCCCACCACACATTGCTGGGGTGGATTAGTTTAGCTATTTCTACTAGGTAGTAGGGCTTTGCTCAGGGGTGTAAAATAGATCTACACAATGACCACAGTAGGGTTGCGTTGGGACAGTAAAACATGTGAAACTGTTGAGGGAAAGTCCTCTTTGCTCCCTGTTGCACAAAACTGCACAAGAGCACATGCCAAATGACACCCACTAAATTATGAACCTAGTTGTCCTAAATAGTGGCATTACAACAAATTTGCAGTTTTACAATTTCCACTACATCTGTCATATGTGAAGGTTTTTTTGCAAACCCAGTAAACAAAAACAAGTATATGTAATTGATTTTTTTCTTTCATTCCACACCAAAATCTTGTGGACTGCAGCCCCATTATTGAGTTTTTAGAAATGCTTAATCCCAAATGTTGGTTTTATGTCTGTGTGTTTATGTTTGTTTATAATTTTGTTTTGGTTTGGGGAATGTAGCCTTGTTTGTATGCCAGTGTGTGCCTGAACATGCATGTACAACATGTGTGCCCTTGTGTATGTATCTATGTATATTTATGTGTGTGTGTTCATGTCAGTTTGTGTGTGAATGGGTCAGGATAGAGTTGTCATGGGGCCATGTGGGGGCCTCTTCCGTGTATGTGTGTCTATGTAGGGGGATGTCTGGATAATGAGGAACAGGCCATTCCCTTGGATTCCTGCACCCCTGCCAACAACCAGGACCCCCAGAACCTCTACCCTCCTTTTCTTTTCTTTTTTCTTCCCCCCCTCCTGTAGACACCTGGGACTTTCTTCCTTTTTCCTCCCTGTTTCTCTCTTTTTGCTTCTTCTTTCTCTCTTTCCAAGTGGAACGTGCAACCTCCCTCCATTTGATACACCTCCCCTCTCTCCATTTCTGCCCTTCTACTTCTCCTTTCCCATTCTTTGTCCACTTCCTTCTTTCCTCCCTCATTCTCATCCCTCTCTCACCCACTGGGACACCAAGCCATATTCCTCTCCTCTCCTCTCCTCTCCTCTCCTCTCCTCTCCTCTCCTCTCCTCTCACAGACCACAATGTCTGCCTCCTTTCCTTCCTCCCTCCTTGCTGTCCCTCCCTGCTGTGTTCTCAAACTCAAAACTGACCACATCCCTTCCTTTTCGCCCTCTCTCTCCCTTCCCCCATACCGTCCCTCCATTCTCTCCCCATCTTCTCTGTTCCCTGTGGAGCTGGCCCCAAAGCTCTGATCCCTTCCTCCATGCCCCTAAACTCCCCCACTGTGCCCTCCCAAGACACACGCACACGCACATACATACACATACACACACACACACACCCTGTGGCGACTGGCCCCAAAGCAGCCCCTGTTCCTCTCCCTCCCTCTGTTTTTCCACTCTTTCTTTCTCTCTTTCCCCACCTCTGTCTCCCACACCCTGTTTGATGCTTTAGATTTGTTATGCGCTCCATTTAAGCTGTTTTCTTATGTGGTATTTGAAAGCAGCAATTTATTGAACTGTACATTTTTGCCCAGTAGTGGGTGAATAGTTCCATGTTTTGCACCATGACTTCATGTCAGTTACATACTTAATTGTATATGTCCCCTGCAGTAGTAATTTGGACTTTTTGCAAAAATTATGCTGCTGTTCTTTTCCTGTTATTATTATTAATGAAACTGAACTGTGCCCCAATTTTCTGCTCTTGATTTTGAATTTCTGGTTGGTACTACTATAAAACATATAATAAAAATATATAAATATATGATAGAAGATTGTGAAAGCACCCACTTTACACCTACAGTAAGTATATGCAATTTACTATAATAACTTCCTGCATGCTAAGTTGAGCACAAAGATACACCTAGGTGTGCAGGCACATGCATACACACACACACACACACACACACACACACACACACACACACACACACACACACACACACACACACACACACACAGTTCCAGTCACAGACAGTGGTGGCAAAGGGCAGTGTACCACAGGGAGAGGGCCTATAATAGTTTTAACCCAGCGCTCAGGTGTGACTCGCCTTTGTCCAGCCAAATGTCAGAGAAAAGCACAACTCTGGGGAGAGAGGGAGGGAAAAGGGTGGGCAGAGAAAAGGAAGAAGCAGAGAAGAGAAGAGGATCAAGGGAGAGGGAGTCAGAAAGAGTGGAAATGCAGAAAAGGGGAGTGAGATGCACAGTAGATGGACAAGGATTCATACACTATATGTAAGAGAAAGAGGGAGGGGTGTTTGTGTTGACCAAGGCAGATCAAGACACCATTACTCATTAGACTGATCTAACTGACTGACACGCTGGATATTCGTGGCTGACTCTTTACTTGATCAGGCAGATGAATGCCAAGCTTTCTTTTATACATTGCTAAGTTATTGTATTTGTATCTTGATAATAAGGGTGTAACAATTCGGTTCAGACCTCGAGTCTGAATTTTTGAGGTAACCTAAATTTTCCCACAATGCTGTGCTGACTTTTAAGTGCCTGGGGGGAGTCTGCAGTCTCAGGGTTGTTATCCATCTTGAGCTAATTAAACTAGCCTAACTTTTACAAAAGGAATGATCACAAAATAGGTGTAATGTGTAATATTTATAGAATATACAGCCTGCCCTAACTTTAAATAGAATAATAATTTCATGATTCACGTTTTAATTTCTGAAATATTTATAATTAGTAATGTAATGAGAGCTCAGCAACGGTGGCAGTGGGTTGGCGTTGTGGGGATGTTGCGGTTCTGTCTTTCAGTGTCACAACACAAGATTGTAGTAGTTTGTGTCATGGTTTCGGTCTCAGGTTTCAGGATCGTTACACCCCTACTAAAAAAAAATGACTGACTTTTGTTAACCAAGTGACCGCCTGACTGTTCTGTCCAGAGACTGAGTGGCTGTTTTTGCCAGACTCTCTATCTGGGCCTGTGGGGGCTGGGAGCCCTGCTCTGCTTCGTTCTCTCCACGCCTCAAGAGCTCCCTAGGGGGGCAGCAGGACCAACTCTGCCAGCCTCTCTCTCACACTCCCATTTACCCCCACCCTAGTGCTGAACACACACGTACACACACTGACGTCAGCTGCTCTAGGCCTTCTCCCCTGGGTGCTACCAGAACCCTTTGTTTCCCTCCCCCCTGTCCCCTCCCTGCCTCCCTTCTCTCCATCTCTCCTTCCACCCCTCCTCACTCCTCTCCCTGTCCTTTGTCCCTAGAAATAGCTGTCCTGCTTACTGCCTGATTGGAATTCACTGCACTATGGGAAGTCACAGGGGAGGGCCATTGTCAAGTGTGTGTTTGTGTGTGCACACGTGTGTGTGTGAGTGAGTTTTTTTGTTAAATGATCACGAGTGCATGCAGATTTCTTGTGCATGTGTGGCTTGTGTATGCAGGTGTGTATCGATGAGATGTGGTGGTCGTTGTTGTGAGTTGAGTAGCTGTTTAGGAGGGAAATAAACTACTACACTGAAAGAATTGTGTGGCAGGTTTATATAGAAAATATTTTTGTATCCTACACAAAGTATTGATTGTTGTGTTTATTAAAACAAGATTACTACGACATAAGGTCTAATGCAGGACCATGGTGATCACCAAAATGTTAACATAACAGAGAGCACATTTCTGGCAGTAGACCAGCCTTTTGTTTATGTCTTGCTTTCATCTGTTAATTTCTGCCCATCTTCCATAATAACTGGTTCATACAGCATATACAGGAAGGTCAACGCTTTGGCTGTGCACTGAAACATTAAAAACACAAAACTTATACATGTGGGCCTTCTACTAGTCAGACTACAAACACTGATTTGTTTTGCGCGGCTCTCTCATTTACATCAGAAAGCTGTTAACTGTGTCACACTTTCACTTTCATATCTTTCACCACCATCTTAGTGTTTATGATTGTATTAATGAACTAATAAGGCAGGAACAGTCTGCTGATGGTAGTGGTATGCAGTCATAATAATGGGTGCAAGTATTTTAGCTATCTAATAATCTATACATGTATTTTTTGTCAAGTAGTTGATTATAAAATGTTCTAAAATGTCTATCACAACTTTACAAAGCCTTGACTGTAGTCTCCCAGTTGCCCTTATTGCATTAACAACCACAGAGGTCACTCAATCATGAGATGGAGAAAAGCTGCAGATCTGGAGAAGCAAAAAAGAAGCTTTTTGGCATTTCAATGTGATCAATGACGTAAAACAATTAATCTATTATTAAATTGTTGTTATTGAAGTTTTGGTGGAACAGCTAAACAATTAAGTAACTACTCCTAACACTAGTTACAGTGAAGTGACTAGGTGAGAGAAAGCAAGGATTCATGAACATATATATATATATATTTTGATGTATTTTTTCATTATAGCCTACATGGTGGAGTGCATATCTGTGTGTGAGCAGCGCTGCATTTATAAGTGAACATTTTGTATGTAGGCTTTTCTTCAATGTGTTTTCTGGGTGTAAGGGGAATGCATGTGCGTGTGTGTGTTCATGCGTGCTTCTGCTCCCAGCATGAATCCTTGAATTGGGGTTAAGGAACAAGAGAATTCCTCCCTCGTATTCCCTCCTTTCCTCTCCTCCCATCTCTCTCGCTCTCTCTCTCTCTCCTTCTGTCTTTGTCTCTCTCTCTCTCTATCTCACCCGTGCAAGTGGGATGTCTTGAAATATTAACCAATCTGCTCCTCATTTTTCAAATATGATAGAAAACACACTGCTAAATAAGTCAGGAGCGAGGCATGCCGGGGAGCGCACTCAAATAAACAACAAAACAACACAAACAATAACAATGAAGAAAGAGAAAGATGGAGAAGGAAGGGGGGAGGATGCGGGGAAAGTCTTGTGTTGCATTAGCCAGCCTGGGTCGCTGCAATTGCCTCTGTCCATCCATCCATCCATTTTTATTTAGTCCCTTTTTCTCTCTTCTTTCTCTCCCCGCTTTTCTGTCCTTCGTCTCACCTTGTCTTTTACTCTCCTTTTTTTCTCTTTTAACTTTTTCTCCACTCCAATGAGCGCAGCTCAATTGGATTTGTGTATTTGTGTGTGTACTCAGTGTGTGTTCGGGGGTTTAAAGTCATG
>NW_019524848.1:377694-428303 GCF_002814215.2 Seriola lalandi dorsalis | reverse complement strand
TGGGGGGTGGGGGTGGGGGGGGGCGCTGCGTGGCTGACTGAGGCTATGCTTCTTTACCTCGGTAGTGCTGTTGGCTGGTGGCCGGAGGGAGTGCCCAACTTGAGTAATGAACTCTCCCAGGAAGATGCACTGCTACGTGGGCCTGCTGCCATCCCATGGCCCCTTCACTGTCTCTGTTCCTGGGACAGTGTTGGGCCTAGGGCTGCTTTTGATGGGGGAATGCTGGGAATACTGGGTAGAGGGCATTAGGGGGTTCTGGGTGGTAGGGTGACTGGATATTTTTCCCCCTTGTTGGTTGCCAAGCCGTGCGGCCTGCAAATGAGCAGATAAAATTATGTGTAGTGAATGTGAGTCAAGAACTGCTCGGGCTTGTGTACAGAGATTTGTATGCGGCTGCGTTTTGAGTGTATGTGGATATTTGGTGTGTGTGGGAGTTTGTCCTCAGAGAATAGTGTGTGTGGTGGTGGGGGGGCAGTGACAGCTGCAGAGGGGGGCCGGGGGGCTGACTGCTCGCTGGCTGATAAGGGGGGCTTCACATCAGAGACACGACGAGAAGACTAATAATTCTGCAATGCAACACGCACACTCATAAACGCACAGAAGCTCATAGAAGAGAGGCAGTGTGAGACAAAGTTAAGGAAAGCTAGATAGGGCTGTGGGACACTCACATGAGGAGAGTGTGTGTGTGTGTGTAGGGGGGGTGTTCACAGTGTTAAGAGACAGAGAATAACAAAGATATATGGATGTGTGGATTTGCAATATATCTGAATTAAATATAAAAGGTAGCTTCAGACATGTTTTTAAGTATAAATCACACATTTAAATGACGAATAGTGTGTACCACTGTGTTGTGTCCAAGGTGTGCTAAGGTTGGCTTTGTAGAATAGACTTTTATGGAATTAACCCTCTGCCTTAACCTTCCCTCTGCTCTGAACTCACTTCACTCACATTTATATTGAAATCTATAGCAAAATAAACTGAGGAACATCTCACTGCAGTATATTTTTCTTCTTTTGTGTACTTAGTGTCCTATCAGCTCAGAAGTCATGACATGTGCAGAGAGGGCTGGGTGTAAAGATTTGATACTGCCTGTATGATACACCATTTTAATGTCAGATATTTTGACACTTCGTTGCAGGAAAAATTTGTTTAACTGACGACAGTAACAATGGCTGTCTACCTTTGAGACCACATGCACAATAGCAGTGCTCTAGATGTGACACAATAAAACATAATACAGCTCTTATCAACTGTTACTAATGACACACATACTTTACCATGTCATGACGTGTCAAACCAGATCTTTACAGTTCCAAACTGGTTTTGAATGAACCCTAACTTCTCTTTTGTTTCCTGAAAGAAAAATGTATTATTTGTCTCATTTTATGGGTTTAATGCCATCACTACGTCAGCTAAGATATGTCATTTTTAGTTTTATGATACACTTAATGAAAAGAGCATGTTACACTCAGCCCTTCACCAGAGGACAGGCTCACAGTATAATGTACAGTATACACTACAACGTGCTCAAAATCTACCAATACAAAATGCTAATGTCCTTCCTGCTTACTCACCTCTGCATCCCACAGATTCAGCTTCTCCTAACAGAGACAAAATCAGTCTCCATTAAATCCGTTCCAGCAGTGTAATGTGTTTTTCTTCCTCTTTCCTGATGTAATAATAGCCCCCACCAGTCCTTAATTATTCATATTTTAGTAATACAATCCAAGTTAACGGTTCAAACATTAGTACATAATAAAACTCCCGAGGCTTCGCTTTTAATTTAATTCCTCCGTTTAAATTAATTTTGGGGCATGCTTGTGCTTTTAGCTTACTCCTCCGCAGAGGGGAGGGGGTTGGGAAAGATATAGAGGAGAGATGGAGGGAAGAAAGGAGAGAGAGAGAGAGAGAGATGGAGGAATGAGGGCCTGCCCAGGGAGATGGATCTGCTGCAGGTGGGAGAACAGCCATGCAGGTGTTTGTGTATGGTGGGGGCCCTGAAAAACATGGAGGATGAGCCAGAGGCAGAAAAAGACATGGGGATGAACTTAAGTTTCTCTAATATCCAGCTCTATTCACAGATGAAAGTTAATCAAATATACACATTTAATAACACAACAATAGTATAATTTCCATGCACAATAAAGAATATTCAGTCCAGATATTACTCTGAGGATATTAGAATAAATGGTAGGTATTGGCATCATTGTTCAGGTATTGGTTTTGAACAAATTGGAAATCTATCTTGTAGCTTTGATAGCCTTAAGCCAGAAGGACAAACAGGACACAAGCAGCCGGACACTGACAGACAGGAAAAAGAGAAGACCGCCCAAAGGAAGTGGTATTGAGTAGGTGAAGAGAGAGAAAAAGATTGGAGAAGGATGGAGGGATACACAGACACATGGGTGAAGATAGAGGGACAAACAGAAAGGGAGGAAGAGAAAGAGATTAGCCGTGCTGATGCTAGGGGGTCCCCTCTAAAGGCATGAAAGCACAATGAACCCCAGTCAGTCAAAGAGGTATTTCCATTTCTCTGCTCTCACCGCTCTATTAGACTGTTTGTGTCCTCCGTGTGTGTGTGTGTGTGTGTGTGTGTGTGTGTGTGTGTGTGTGTGTGTGTGAGATGCAGAGCTAGACTTTGCCTGTGCTCATGTTTGACTTTGTGTTGTGTGTGTATGTGTGTGCGCATATGTTCAGCTGCATGTCTACAGCTATGTGTGTGTGTATTTGAAGTCAGTGTGGTGCTCTACAATAGTTTGGGTCCCAGAGCAATCCGCTTTTCTGCTGCGGAGACCAGCCCAGTCAGTGGTCCCCATTGATCTGCACCCCTCCGCCACAGACACTCCCAACCCCACTGTGTGTGTGTGTGTCTGTGTGTGTGTGTGTGTGTGTATTGCATTTTCTGTGCACGTGCTCACATGCATTTATGCTCATGTTTTAAATTGTCGTGACTTTTTTTTTATATTATCTTATGCGGGTTAGAAAACCATGGTTGTTTGACTGCCATCTCATTGTTTGTGTAGTTTTGTCTGTAACTTTGTGTATTTGTTATGTGTGTGTTTTTTTTTCTTGTTATGTTTTTTTCCTGTTGGCCAGTCACAGTAGGGAGATGACAGTGGTGAAGTGTGTGGGTTTGCGTGTGCGTGTGCGTGTGCGTGTGTGTGCGTGTGTGTGTGTGTGTGTGTATGTAGAGGGGAGCTATTCCCCCCCTCAACTACTTCATTCCACAGCAATGCTTTGGCTACCTATACACTTAAGCACACATGCATTCTCTCTCACACACACACACACACACACACACACACACACACACACACACACACAGAGTCACACACACGCACACACACACACACACAGTCACACATGGCTCAGCTTTGCGGATGCAGGCTGTAATTACAGGACCTCCTGGCCTCTCTCTCTGTCTTTCTCCCTCTCTGCCCTGCCGACCTCTCCCCCCTTTGATCTGCGTGCACCAGCTCTCTCACACACTCACCTCACACGCACATGCGCACACACACACACACACACACTTTTTTTCTTACCAAATCCACCTTTGTTTCTGTCTGTGCGTCCCTCCCTGTGTGTGTCTGAGCGCTGCTCTTTGTTGCAGCCAGTGTGTGGTCTTTAATTCACACAGGAGCCTCTTTTCTGGACGGTTTATTTTGAAGTCTCTCCTTCTCCACTGACACATTGAACTTGATACTTGGGGATTATTCCCTTTCTAACTGACCTACGTGTGTGTGTGTGTGTTGGCATATGTATGGCTCTTTGTATGCATTTTGATTTTGCGGCCTTCGTTTATGTCAAAATGATAAAACATCTGGGCTGTACAGGTTTTATTACCACATTAATCCATTAACTTCTACCTTTAATGTGTTTCGACATTGTACATCTTTTGTTATTTTCTTTATGTGCATCTATGTGTCAGTCAATGCATGTTTGTGGTGCTATAATATAATATGTATGTGCCTGTGTCCTGACATTTGTATACCCATCTTTCTACCCTACACCTGATTTCTTTCTGTGTCTGTCACTGAAAAAACTTCTTCCTTTTTTGATTATTTTGTGTCCTCCTCCCTTTCTTTGTCTCATTGTATCTCCTTCACCTCTGTCTTATCCCTCCATTCCCCTTTCTTTTTCTCTCTGTTCTTAGCCCTCAGCTGGTGATGTTGTCTTTCTCAAGGGAGCAAAAGGTTTTATACATGAGTAATTATTATACAGCATACGCAGTCTGTCCAGGTGGTATGAAAGTGAGGAAGTGAGTGTATATACCTGTATTTCTATTTCTGTGCAATTACTAACACACACAGGGCACTGTATACACACTGTACAACTGCACATGAAGAGAGTCTTACAGAAACAAAATTTAGAGACAATTATAGAACCTGTACATGTACAAAACCATATACATTATATGTTTTTGTTGAATGTTGGCAAGTATCTTGTAAAGACCTAAATCAGTCAATATGAAAGTTACTAAATACCTTCAGATGACATGGACAGGAAAGTCTGCAGCCACTTGATGTCAGTGCCAGGGGGAATGACGAAAAGCCTTAATGCAGTACAGCTTTTTGTCTTCAATTCATTAAGTTTTGATACATGAATATTTTAGTTTTTCAACATTTGTTGATAGGTGAAGTGCCTGTATATACTGAAGCAGAGTAGAAACACGAGGTCAACTCACAAAATGCTTCGTCACCTGAACCAGAATCTCAATCAGAATTTCGAGGTTGTTCAAGAGATGCTCATGTCTTTTTTTTTCAAGTAAAGCCTTAAGTCTCTTATGGTTCTATCACTTGCTTCACGCCATCCGGTCTGATTAAAACACTGCATTGCCATAACTAAGGGATTCAGAGCATGTACTGCATTATCATTACTTCTTTATCTATAAAGTTATACATTATGATAAGGGAAGGAACAGGACCGGACCGAACATAGTTTGCTGGGGTGGCAGACGTGAGGGTGATGACGGCCACACAGAACCACAGTGGGGCGTGAAGCCTGCTCCACTGGGTTGATCACCACACACAGCTACATCGATCTCTCTCCCTCTGTCTCTCGTCCTCTGAAGAAATTACCTTTAGCACGTCAGACATTTCCTTAATGTTAATGCACCAAAAACTAAAAAGTCCCAAATCTTCAGTCCAAGTCGAGTCTCAAGTTGCTGTGATTTAAGTAGTGATTTAAGTGTGACTGTGAAGTCTTACTCGCAAACTCGAGTCCCCATCTCTCGCTCTACCAAAAGTGGAGTATATTTGTTTACTTACACACACACACTACGGCTAATGTACAGTTGGTTTTGCTGTTTGTGCAAATGGAACACAAGCTAAAATACCTAAACATTCAAATTGAAGTGATCAAAAGAGAGTCGAAAATTCATTTGCATGCTGAATGCTCCTTCATGTTTGGTTGAGTTGACATTTGTTAGTGCTTGCATGTGTTTGTGTATGTTTATGCACATTTTTATTCTGAAGATAGTGTGTGTGTCTATCCCAGTGTGCATTCTCTCTCTCCATCTCTCTTGCCGTCTGCGCCTCTAATCCCTGAGTGTGTCACTAATGGCAGGTCCAGGTGTTCTGCTCTGCTCTGCTCCTCCCCTGGGGACTGAGTGTGTGTGTATGTGTGTGTGTGTGTGTATATGTGTGTGTGTGTGTGTGTGTGTGCATGTGCATGTATTCCTCTCATGGGGGGTTTAGTAGTTGTGAGTAGGGGGCTGTCCAGGATCCCGTCCTCCAGAAGGGAAGGGAGTGAAGGGGAGCGGTGGGCAGGAG
Organism: Seriola lalandi dorsalis; assembly: GCF_002814215.2. NCBI lineage: Eukaryota > Metazoa > Chordata > Actinopteri > Carangiformes > Carangidae > Seriola > Seriola lalandi. The sequence continues at coordinate 422,532 of NW_019524848.1, read as the reverse complement.
GTACCCGCCTCGCGCAGCTTGCTCTTGGGCTTCCCCTGGGCACAGGACCCCCCCCCCACCATTCTCCTTTGGGACGTCAGGAGCCTCATTGCCTCTCTGTCTCTCACTCTCCCCTCTTTTTCTCTCATCCTCTCTCTGCCTCTCTCCCCCTCAGATCCATCTCTTGGCAGCTTATATACCTGCACTGCTTCAGTTTTTTTGCTTTAGATGGAGTGTCTGGTTAACACAAACTGTTTGTGTGTGTTTTAAGTGTATTTGTACTTAATATACAAAAAACTGGTTTGTTCGTTTGTTTACCGGTTTGTATGTGTATAACAGTGTGTTTGTGTTTTGAACAGCGAGCTCCAGCTGCCTACATCATTTATTTATGGGTCCCATGTACGCGTAGGTGAACATGGAAGGACTTGTGTGTGTGCTTGTGTGTGAGTAATATTGGTGTTACATACTCAGATCAATCACATCCATTTGTAGTAAATGCAGTTTGGTTGAATGATGAATGCACACATGCTCCTGTACGAGGGTCTTGCTAAACGCTAATTATCCATTATTATTCACAAGGTAGCACTAATAATGCTTTGAAATATAACTCAGCTGTTATTATTCATAACTGTACGTGGATTATTACAGTTATGTGGGTACTTCTCCGGCTATTTCAGTAAACATCCAAGGGCTTACTTACGTACATGAGTGTGTGTATGTGTGTGTGTGTGTGTGTGTGTGTGTGTGTGTGTTTACAAGTGAGTGTGCTTGTGTGAAGGTATATGAGAAGTGAATCAAGTGTTTGTGGTGTGTGTGTGTAGGTGTGTGTGACTCAGGTGAATGTGTTTCTGGGTTAGTGAGCGGTCTTTCAGTCCACCAAACCTCATTCTTATAAATAGATGATATAGCCACCGGCATGCACACAATGGGACCATACTGGTGTGTGTGTGTGTGTGTGTGTGTGTGTGTGTGTGTGTGTGTGTGTGTGTGTGTGTCTTCATGTGAGCATGTGTGCATATGTGCTGTACTGTATGTGTGTGTTGGCATGGTGTTGTTGTTTATCTAACACTCTGCCTGACAGCTGGTTCTCATTTCTGAGCGAACAGACAAGATGGACAGAGAGCGGGATGGAGGAGAGAGAGATGAGGAGTTTTATACACAAGGAATAGAACCACCATAGCCCTCATAGTTTAGGTGCCTTGCTCTATCTTTTGTGTGGTGGTAAAGAAAAGATGAAGTAAATATTCAGAGGAAATTAGGACACGGTGAGATAAAAGGCTTACTGAGAAAGTATTTTGAAAAGAGAGGATGAGAAAAAGGGGGAAATATGGTAAGAGGAAGCAGATGCCATCCCTCCTCTACCACATGGCCTATGTTTGTTTGTAAGAGAGACAGACTGTGTGTGTTGTTGAATGTATGTGTCTGTTCATGTCCTCTGGCTTTGTGTGGAAGCATTTTTTCATACGATTTATTCGTAAATTATATTAATACCAATACCTTATTTTAATTACCACCAATGATTTTGAGTGGTAACCTTTTATAATACACTTTATTTCCAGTGGTGCTGAGCTTTGCGTAATTTCAGTGAGCAGCAGTTTCTTCTATATCCGATGATGATGATATTTCATTGCTGTGGAACCATTATCAAAACCTTCATATTATACAGGTGTGCAGTAGTGCCCTGGACATGTATTTTCATCTGAAAAAAATTAATTTTAATAACACAATATTAGGGACACAGTAAAACCTGTTCTGACGATATTAGCAGTCTTGCATTTCTTTACTGGCATCTGTTTTGAAAGCGTGTTTAACAGCTGTACAGTGTAACCAACACCTGACAGTGTTGTACTCCCTCTACTTCACTAGCTGGAAGCCTCGGATACTGTAGTAAACTAGTTCTTTATGAGTGATGAATTTATTTTATTCATTTTGTAACCTGCACTGACCTTGTTTTTAACCATTGAGCCATTCTATCTATGGGGCTTGTATACTGTATATTATGCTGTGTGGTAGGGACAAACTTGTCATCTGCCAGCTCACTGTCCACCACCCCCATCCTTAGCCCCCTGCCCCTAACCTTCTGCCCTCAAACACACACACACAAACACACACTGCCCATATGGAGCAGTTGGCGCCCAAAAGCGTCCAAAGCAGCCGGACCCATTCCCAGGGCAGAAGGTGAGGGTCCCCACAGCCTGCTTAGTGTGTGTGTGAATGCATGTGTTTGTGTGTGTGTGTGTCCATCCATCGTGTCCTCGAGGGCTCAAGCCCTGGACAGACTGCCGTATCGTCCTTTCTATCTGTCCTCGCTGTGGCACGTATGTGTATTATTGTGTGTGTGTGTGTGTGTGTGTGTGTGTGTGTGTGTGTGTGTGTGTGTGTGTGTGTGTGTGTGTGTCCCAACAGACTGTATCCCATGTGAGCTACAAGGACAGCAGCAGAGGACTGTGGGTCCTCCACACACAGGCCTGGGTTGCAACTGTGATCATGTGTGTGAACTGCTGCACCCAGTTAACATTGAACCATATTGTGGATGCTTTTTGCAGACTGTGTGTGTGTGTGTGTGTGTGTGTGTGTGTGTGTGTGTAGGCCATGTTGTTTCCATCTCCTGAGATTAGAATGTCCCTACAAGAACAGACTGTCACTTGTGAGGACTTTCTGTGCGGCTAAGTGTGAACATGTAGAAGTGTCTCTCTGTATTCTCAGCAGCACAATGAATTCTTGCTTCAACTTTTTTTTTTTTATCACAGCGACACAACAGGTAGTTTCAGCCAAACAATGTGACTGGTCAAATAAACCTTCCTACTGTGCAATTCTCATAATGCACTGCAACCAGTAAGCTGTGCTTAGCTTATCGGTTGCCATGCCAACTCTTTCTTGTATTCTCTTGTCTAGCTATCCCAGTGCACTATGTGTAGTATTTGTAAAAGCCTTCAGATGATTGTATCACAGTTGTAAAGCCAATGAGTGGTCCATTACTTGGATCATGGTCACTGTTATTGTTTTGGCTACTTCATATCTTACAGAGTCCAACAAAATGAAGTAATAAAAGCCTTTGCAACGCAGTCTCATTAAACAGGACTGCACATAGTTCTGTGGCCCTTAAAAAGCATAAAACACAAATCATGCAATTTGTTAGGGAACTGTAACTCTAGGTTTAGGCAGCTGCCCATCTAAATGATTTCCAGCATGAATCCAAAAGGATGGACTTGCTATTATTTTAACCTGCAGGATGTTCTCTACAGAAATAGAGATGGAGCTGGAGAAATGATGACAAACAAGTGGTATGCCTCTCTTCTGTGAAACTTAACATAGTATGGGATATTGAATTGTACTTTAATTGTGTTTGTGTGTGTGTTTGCATGTTTGTTTCTGTGTGTGAGGGAGTGAAAGCAAAAGTGAGTGTGTGCCGGGCTGCCCAGAGTGAGCCAAGGGTGGAAGTTGTTTTTCTGCCCCCTATGGTGAGTCTGGGGCTGTGTGTGTATGTGCACGCCTGGGGCAGCCTGGGGCCATCGGAGGGGGCCTGGGGAGCGGTGGAAGAAGGGATGAAGCGAGAGAGGGATGGAGGGATAGGAGGTCAGCAGGGGTCTTGCTGGGAAAGGTGCAGGTCTGGGCTGATGGCCAAGCGGAAAGGTGGAAAGGAGAGTTAGATGGTCAGATGGGGGCAGGGGGGTTGACGGAAGGGAGCAGGAAGGGGAGAGAAAGACAGGCTGGAAGGAGGATTAAAATTTGAGCAGGTAGACAACTAAATGCAAGGTGAACACATTCATTTTACTAAAACAGACACTTTCCTTGACAGAATCACATAGGTTTTGGTTTGAGCACATAATTTTACTTGGCATGTTTGAGATCTTAAGGAAATATATATTATTCTAACAGTTAATTGCATGTTTAACTTAGCAGATCGATTTATGTATTATTCATTTATAATGTTATTTCAGAATTTTCCGTATGTAACCGAAGGTAGAAGGCAGTTTAGCACTCGAAGTAGCTGCACTGGGAGCTGAAACCTTTTAGCTGTTATCAGCTGAGCTGCTTTGATTCAAAGATCAAAGCAACAGAAGAGAGAGAAAGCATGGCTTACATGACTTGTATTTCCATTTCAGGCATTTAGCCGACGCTGTTATCCAGAGTGAACTAACTGAACTAATGTTCTTGAGTGCTGGTTCCGTATCAGCCACATTGAGTCATTTGTCACTTTAAACATCATGATCGAGGCCTGCAGAAATCTGGATATGCTCTGCAACTATTGATTTTTATTTTTAGATTTTGCAATGGTTGTTAATAATCATTACATATGAAGAGCACAATCATCTCTAAAGTTTCTTTTGTTAAGAGTTCCATCTTGTAAACTCTGCTGCTTTGATACAGTTTCCCTCTGTGTGACAGTCATGACAAAGTTACTGAGTTTGGATAGGGGGCAAGTAGACAGGGGAGGCAGAAACATAAAGAGAGATCGATCAGCGTGTGTGTCTCTTCATTAGTGTTTCACCAAGGCTGTGTCCTCCACACGTTGCCACACTGTCTGGCCTATTAGAGAGACACGCGGGGAGTGTGTGTGTTGTTTGCATGTGTGTGTTTATGTGTGTGTGTGTCTGTTGTTTCGGTGAGACTTAGGCGGTCTGTTGAGGTTCTTTCTGGTCTTTTCAATTTCTTATTATAGACCCCTGGGTCCTCCTCTCCTCTCCTCTCCTCTCCTCTCCTCTCCTCTCCTCTCCTCTCTTTCCTATCTTTCCCCTCCTCTCCTTCCTCTCCTCTCCTCTTTTTTTGTCTTCTCTTTCATCCCACCATCTCTTCCCTCTCCTCTAGAGTTCAGAGTCTGTCCATCTGGAACACCCCCCCCTCTCTCTCTCCCTCAGTCCCGTCCAGGCCCAGACACAGGGGTGAAGGCCAACATCAGTAGGGGCAAAACTGTCAGAGAGACGGAGGGACGGAGGGAGAGATGTCAGCGCTATAATGAGTAACAACATGAAAGCTGACAGAGGGAGGGAGCGAGGGAGGGAGGTAGTGGAAGAGAGATGAAGACAGAAGAGTAGAGGGACTGCTGGGGACAGAGGGAGGGATGAAGGATAGAGGGAATGGATGGGAAAGGAGAAGACTGTAGAGTGAGAGATAAAGGGGGAGTGGAGCAGTTGGGGCCCTGTGGTCCTCCGCTCCGCTCCTCTCGTTCATTTTCGTTCGCCAGAGAAGAACAGAAAGGAGGAGGAGGAGACGGGGGTAGGAACAGCGTGTGTCGGCGTTCGCCTGCTCCTGCCTGTTTCTCTTTTTTTTTTCAACTTCTTTTTCTCCCTCTGTTTTTTTCTCCAATCCCCCTCCCTAAACCATCCATACTCCTCATCTTCTCTCCTCTCGAGGATTCTTCTCTAATTTAACTTTTCATTGAAATTTTCTTCGCTCCCCCCTCCCCATCCTCCAGTTTCTCCCAGTTTGCCATTCGGCCTTGTCTTGCCAGGTCCCCTCGCGGCCGACTGACAAAGGCGCCGTTAAAAAGCCGTGTGATCCTCCATTTTAGCGCCAGCCACGCTAGTCAGAGGATTAGGGCTCTTTAATGACGCTAATCTCTCCTCCCCTTCTTTCTCAACACCCCTCCACCCCCCCCCCTCAAAAAGTGATTTCTCCCTCTTGCTCTGACTTGAATCCCTGTCTTGTTCAGTCTCTCTCTTCCTCCCACTTTCCCACCTCTGACACATTACCATTTAACTGACTCATACTGGTGTGCCTATAATGGCCCACATGTGTTCGGACCAGCACTGTGAAGAAACACTCTCATTGTTTTTATCTGGGGTTCATTTACTCCCTCTTCTTCTCTAGTTTGCTTTTTCTAACATGCGCAGCCACAACTGAACATTTTGGCTCGAGTCTCTCTTTGTGTCTGGTGTTTGACTGTACTCTCTGTCTTTTTGTTCCATTATTGTTGAGTGAATCCTATCAGACACAGCCAAGAGAATGAGACAAAAGGTAAGAGGTTAAGATCTGTGTTTGAAACAGTATCACTCATCTGTCTCAGGCTACACTAAAAGACTTGACCCTGTTGTGTTAGCAGCAGGGGGTGTCTGGATTGATGTTTTATAGACGCACTTATTAGAGCAGCATCCTACAACACATTCATTAGTGTGTTTATGTTGCCATTGGTTCCAGTTCTGTTGATGTCACTTACATGGTGAGGAATCATTTCAGTCTGTTCTGCCTCATAATGGCTATATATATACTGTGTGTATGTATATATATATATAGATATATTATACATATAGTCTGTAGATTTGAGGCCAAGGTTGTAAGGTAGAAATCAATAGCATATAAAAAAATGTAGACTGTGTATATGTAAACCACTGAAGCTGCCTCAGCTTGTTTAAGTCTTTTTTTTATGTCAGTAGAGTTTAGTACACTTGATCTGCCTTGTGTTGTACGTCGTGACAGATGTTTTTATTTCTTATGATGTTGTGCTCATTCCAATTCTGTCAAAAACCGATGAACCACATTCACCCTGGTTGCCTCAGACTGACATAACATATAAATTGTGCAAAAAGGCAAAAAAAAAAAAAGGCAACAATACGTTCAAGGACTGCAACTAACAAAGATTTTTATGAATGCTTTGATTCAGTACACTGGATTGACTACAGTGCAGATATTGGCCTTATTACAGGGTATCAGATGTGAATAACCCACATTAAATACAATTTTGTTTACCCATGTCATCATAAAAGTTAATGTTTCCACTATCACTTTAATTTTTCATTTACCACGGGCCACCTCAGTTTGTAGTACTACAGCAATCCCTGACCTCAAGTCATCTTATGTAAGAATTATCTCAGTGAGTTCCACGCAGTGAGCCCCAGAGCTTTTGCCGGCAGATACTTTGAGTTAAGGTATCAGAAACAGTAGTTGACGGTGCATCCCAAATTATTTTTTACTATGGATTAATTTGTCAATTATTTTAATGTTTGGTTGTTTAGTCTATGAAATGTCAAAAAACAGTGAGAAATATAGATTTGTCAACCAAAGTCCAAAACCCACCGATACAGTGATGTAAAACAGAGAAAAGCAGCAAACCCTCCCATTTCAAAAGGCATGAACCAGCAAATATACAGTGTAGTGTGATTATCAAAATTGTTGATAATTTCCTAATCGCCAAAGCGTTGAATTGACCAATCAGTTCACTACTAAATTAATTGAAACTCCTGATGCTCACTAAAAATCATTATACTGAGGAACAACCTTATTCCTGGGGGGGTTAAATGTTTATATATTACTTTATTTCATAATGAGATGTCTATCAAGTGAAAAAAGGGACACCTACTTTTAATGTATAACGGTGAACTAGATTATTAGGAGCATTTTTCTTTGTTTTACATGGTTCAACCAATGGCACGAATGGTTACTATATAGGAAAAATGTAAATTACTCTGAAACATGTCACAAAATTATACTTTTCTAAATCTTTAAATTTTGAATTTCAAGATTTCCCTCACTATCTTTCTGAATCCTTCTCTCAAGTCATCTCATCTCACTCTCACAGTTATTTTCATTTTCTCCTGATTTATGGTTCTACAGAGCAGTCATTTCTAATCACAGTGTGCAGTACTGTAAAATGACATGTTGTTTGTTTTCTCCTTTCACCCTGTCAACACATCCGTGCACTTCTCCATCCTTCCTTGCTTCATGCTCTGCTTTTCTGCCTCTCCCCATCTGTCCCTCTCACTCACTCACTCACTGTCTTTCTCTCTCATCCGCTCTCTCTCTCTCTCTCTGTTGCCTTACTGTTAGGCTTCATGTTGACATCTCTATTCCTTATATTTTCTCAAGCCTTTTGACTTTCATTCTTGCTTCCAGTCAAATTTATAATTCATGCTTTTACAATTTTTTTTTTTTAACCCAGAGCCCCCTGCAGAGTTCTATTTGCTCATTGCAGTGCCTACATTTTCCCGGCGATCGATTCATCACAAGAATCTGTTTTCCACCCCCTCTCTGCAAGGCGTAATACACAGTAGACTAGACACACACACACACAGAGAAGACACACAAGATTGTGGTAGGAGTTGGCTGAGGTAAAACGTTGTGTGCTTTTGAGAGGTTTCTAAAATTACCAGGAGAAACTTCTCCACTGCACATGTGTCTATGCTCATGTGTTTGCATTGCAGAAATATTGGCCTTTGGATGAACATTGGCACGAGTCATGTCTAACTTTCTGAGCTCTCTCTCTCTCTCTCTCTCTCTCTCTCTCTCTCTCTCTCTCTCTCTCTCTCTCTCTCTGTCTCTCTCTGTCCTATCACCTTAGTTTCCTTATTTTCTCTCTTTGATTTGTTGCTGGCCTGGTTGATATAGCTATCAGATAAAAGCAGAGAAAGCAGCCTCCCCTCTCCTCTCATCTCCTCCCTCTTTACATTTTTCAGGCAAATGCTAAATAGCCTCACTGTGCTGCTTCACAGAGCGCACAAAGACGGACAGAACAATATCAAGCATTATTCAGCCCCCTCCTTTGTCGTCTCAAATCCATTCTGAAGTGTCTATTAAAGGAGTCGTGGCCTTTTTGTCGCCTCTGTGCCAGACTACACAGTAGGGGAAAAAAAGAGGGAGAGAGGAAAAAAGAAAAGTGCAATGCATAATCTCCTATGTATGACAGATAAAGGGAGTGAATATCGCCATCTTTCCGCTCTGCTCTCCACATCTCCTAATCGCTTTTCCGACGTTTCAATCTGCCAGGGCCCTAATGAAAATATGATGAGGCGGATCTATGGTCCTTGGGGACGGAGGGAGGGATGGGAGGGGAGGGGAGGTGAGGGGAGGGATGGAACGAGGGATGGCTGCAGAGGGAGGATGAAGGGAGAGAAAATACACTCTGTCCTTATTTCTGGGCTCCGTCGGGGATACATAGTTCTTGGAGCTTTCTATTTAGATGTTGCTGCTGCCGGAGTGTGTCTCTCTCTTCTGTTTCATTCTCTCTCTTTATCTCTGCCATCCTAATTTTCCCTCTGTATTTGTGTGTGTGTGTAACCAGAATAAATGTGTTTATTTTTTTTGTTTATATCCTCTGTTTTTCTCATTTGAACTCCCACAGGCTGCCTCTCCCGCCTTTTGCCTTCCAAGAAAGATGTAACTTCTTCTTAATCATTCTAATGCTCCTGCTTTTACCCCTAGTTTTTCTGTATGTGCTCACCTGTCTCTTTTTTTTTTTTATAATCCTGCAGCTGCGTACAGAAAGTACTATTTTTGTGTTTTTTTTTATCTGCAGATGAGTCAAACCTGTTCCTTAAGATTTGCTGTGTCTACCTTCCTCTCTGTCAGATGGTGATGATGACCCAGCGGGGCTGTCCTGGGTGCCTTCCTCCCCCTCCAGTAAAGACGTGGCATCCCCCTCGCAGATGCCCGATGGCTGCTGTGACCTCGGCATGGCCACAGGCGGCGAGGAGGAAGGAGGCGCAGGTCTGCCGTACCCCTGCCAGTTCTGTGACAAATCTTTCAGGTATCGAAATCACACGTTCGTTTCCCCAAGATGCTGCAGAGGCCACCTCTGAAACACACTTCATATCGTGGGCAATAACACAGATGCCATATTTGGATGTTTAGTTGCACATCATATCTCCTCATGAATATCAATAAGTACATGAATAAATAGCATTCTCAATATTACCATGGTAACATAGACCACTAAGGCAAACAGTGAAAGGAATGAGGTGAATACATTTCTCACTTATCTCTCCAGGGACTAACGCAAGACCCACTTTAAGAACAGCTGCCACATACACCATAAAGTCTTCATCATCATCTTCTATATTAGTCTTCCTCCTATGTGTTCTGTCTAATCTTCCTTTTCCCTTCTTATTGCTGATATTGCTGATATTAAAATGGCTAAAACTGAGGTTACTCTTATCACGAACACCTGATAGGCCCAAGCAGCAAAGACTAGCAGAGCCACTATAACCTTTTAAATAAGTCATTTATTAATGAGTCTTCAAATAATGGCTGTTTATCATCTATATCTTCCTCATATCCTTCAGCCGTCTGAGCTACCTGAAGCGCCATGAGCAGATCCACAGCGACAAGCTGCCTTTCAAGTGCACCTTCTGCAGCCGTCTGTTTAAACACAAGAGGAGCAGAGACCGTCATGTCAAACTTCACACAGGTAAGTAGGAAAAATAATCTCGACACAGCATCAGAGTCCTGATTTATTTTTTCTTCCACACCTGCTTAGTGTGCCATGACATTTTGTTTCAGTGCCTACTTTCAATGTTCAGCATTGTTACATTTTCCCTGCTTAAGTACATTCATGAACTATGATGACATTGAACCTACTTTGACTAGAAGGCCATTAATAAACGTGGGTTTCTTTGTTATTTTAAGTTATTTGATTTTGGGCATTATACCTTCATTAGATAATACAGTAAAGAGAGACAGGAAATGCAGGGATAGAGAGCAGGGGTATGACATGCAGGAGCCCATGTGGTATGCACCCTAACCACTCAGCTATTGGGTCACCCAGGTTTCTTTGTTATTAAAGAAAGAAAATAAGGAACAATAAAGAAAACATCAGAATTAGACTTGAGTTTTAAGATTTTCCTCCAGCCACAGCAACACGTTCTGCGTGTCACTGGCATCAATTTGTTCTAACGGTCTGAGATGTTTGTAACATCCATAATGAAACTATTCTCTGAAGTTTCCATCTCTGTCTGTCAACTGCTACAGGAGACAAGAAGTATAGTTGTCAGGAGTGTGAAGCTGCATTCTCTCGCTCTGATCACCTGAAGATCCATCTCAAGACACACAGGTAACTGCTTCTGATCTTATCATCGTGAAATCTGTACTTGGAAATTGCTTTTGATTCATGCTTGATTTTTCTGAGTCTGATTTGTGTCTGTTTTTCTCTTTAAATTCACACCTTCAGTTCCAGCAAACCGTTTAAGTGCAGTGTGTGTAAGCGTGGCTTCTCCTCCACCTCGTCACTGCAGAGCCACATGCAGGTGAAAAGTTGATTTTATATAAAGATTACTTTAAATGTTACTGTTAAAATGACCCATCTTTCTTTTTACTGCTGTTCGTGTGCTTAATATTCCCAGAATGATTTAAGCAATTTCCCAAATAAGATACAGCATCAAAGGATCAAAATAAGAACGTTACACAATTACTAATATTAGATTTATTTTAACAAGTGCATAAGTTGACTGTAATAAAAGGCTCACTGCCATCATATGTACACCTTCTTATAGAACATTTTGCAACACATGCTTCTTTAAAGCTTGACCACTTTCTGACTCTGGCAGGCTCACCGCAAGAACAGAGAGCATCTTGCCCTGAGGAGTGAGAAGGATGGAGGAAAGAAGGGAGGAGGAGATGGCGACCTAGAGCAGGACCTGTACATGTGTGATTACTGTGAGGACACATTCAGCCAGACTGAGGAGCTGGAGAAACACGTCCTGACCAGACACCCCCAGCTGTCTGACAGAGCCGACTTGCAATGCATCCACTGTCCTGAGATCTTTCTGGACGAGGCTTCTCTCCTCACACATATTGAAACGCAGCATGCCAACCGCAAACATAAGTACTGCAGAGCTTTGCTTTCAAACATTTTCAAACCACTGAGTTTCATTAACGTGAATGGGATGGAACTTACATTTTACTGGTCTTTTTCTGTTTCCCCAGATGTCCCGTCTGCTCAGAACAGTTCCCTTCTGTGGAAGACGTCTACTGCCACCTAGACAGCCATCGCCAGCCTGACTCCTCCAATCACAGCGCTGCCAGTCCTGACCCTGCGCTGGGCAGTGTGGCCTCAATGAGCTCTGCCACTCCAGACTCCAGTGCCAGCTTGGAGAGAGGCTCCACCCCCGACTCTACGCTAAAACCCGTCCAGGGCAGTGAACGAGGCCGCAGAAGAGGCACCGACACTGGAGAAGAGATTGGGATAAGCCTGGGTCATCAAGGTGGAGGTATGGAAGTCACTTATCCTCAGAGTAACCAGTGCAGCTACATCTCTTGATTTGATAGTGAGCACTTCAAGGTCGGAAAGCTTAGACTACCTCTGTGTCTACAGGTGGAGGAGGGAACTGGGGAAAAGTGACGTACTCTTGCCCTTACTGCTCAAAGAGAGACTTCCATAGTCTGGCGGTGTTGGAGATCCATTTAAAGACCATCCACGCAGATAAGCCGCAGCAGAGCCATACATGTCAACTCTGTTTGGACACTCTGCCAACACTCTACAATCTCAATGAGCATGTACGCAAAGCCCACCGTGCCAGTGGAGGAACTGTAGGCACGACAGCAGCAGCTTTTCCCCTGCTGCAGTTCACTAATGTCACTGCCTTCCACTGCAACTACTGTCCAGACATGTTTGGAGACATCAACTCTCTGCAAGAGCACATCAGAGTGTCCCACTGCCTACCTGGTGGGATCGTGGCAGGATCCACAACATTAGGTGGGTTTGTGAAGGGTGCCATTCTCAGGCTGCCCTAAAATATGTCAAAGTATTTGTTTTAGTCAGTCAGTGTTGATTTAAAATGCTTGTGTGGTTCCCAGACTGACAAAAGGTTAAACAAATATAGTATAGTATAATTAATATATAGCATGATTGTCCATGGGATTAGTATTCGATAAGCTGTCCCCTTGTGCACATGTACAGTATATTGATTTACTGTAATTGTTATTATTGCAACAATCTAACTCAATCCATCCTCCATCATAGAAGGGAACCATGCGTTCTTCTGCAACCAGTGCTCCATGGGATTCCTAACGGAGTCGTCGCTGACAGAACACATTCAGCAGACACACTGCACCTCCGCTGCAGGGGGCGGAGCTGCTTCTGGAGGAGTGGTGGCCAAACTGGAGTCTCCTGTACTACAAGCTGCATCTCAGTCTTTTATGGAGGTGAGAATCAAGAGTTAGTCAAGATTTACATTTTAAAAGCAACCTTTTAACCATAGTTGATTATCAGGAGCTGATAGAATAGACTTGTTGGCAATAAGCTGGTTCCTATTTAATTAGGCATTTCCTTTACTTTCTCATGAGCCTGATGAAGCGTTAAGTGAGTTACAATTACAATTTGCTCATGTAAGAGAAAATCTTTCATAATTATTTGACTTATATTAATTTTTCCATGTTGAGCCTGCAATTAATGAGTCTGCAGTTACTGTGCTGTGAGTAACTGTGCATCTCACCTCTTGACCCCGTAGTTCATGCTGTGCTCAACACATAATTGGAGCTGGATGGAAGTTGCAGACCAAATTTTTAATTTCTTGGTTCTTGATCACTGGTGCTGGGCAATAATTATATATATCCATTTATATAAAAAAGAGAAAATGCCTGCACACTGCTTATGTTCTCATAAACTTGGTCTTTAAAAATCAAAAAGAGACGCGGCTGTGTAGTATTCACTGTCTTCTAATAATTGATGTATTAAACCTCAGTTTTTTATGAGAGCCTGCAGACTTATGGGGATGACTATAATTTATGGGCTGTGTTTGTATCTGGCTCTCTTGCCCTTTTTTTCTCTCTCGCCCTTTCTGTATCTTTCCCATCTTCTCTTTTACTCTCCAAGGACTAAATAACAGTATATGTCAATGTACAATAATTCAAAAAAAAGTAAAGAGTTATTGTCCATGTACAGGTTTACTCCTGCCCTTACTGCACCAATTCTCCTATCTTCGGCTCACTCCTCAAGCTCACCAAGCACATAAAGGAGAACCACAAGAACATCCCATTGGCTAACAACAAACGGCAGGCAAAGGTTGCAGACTTAAGCCCAGCCTCCTCTGACGTTGAGATCTCCTCCCCGAAACGCCACAGACTTGGAGGGGACTCTACCCCCTCAATGGGGAGCAACGGGGACTACCCATGCAACCAGTGTGACCTGAGATTTTCCAGCTTTGAGGGTTTCCAGGCCCACCTAAAGTCACACCTGGAGATGCTACTGAGGCGCCAGTCCTGCCCTCAGTGCAACAAGGAGGACTTTGAATCCCAGGACGCATTGCTTCAACACCTGACAGTGCACTACACCACCACATCAACCCAATATGTGTGTGAGAGCTGCGATAAACAGTTCTCCTCGGTGGATGACCTGCAGAAACATCTGCTGGACATGCACACGTTTGTCCTGTACCACTGCACCCTCTGCCAGGAGGTCTTTGACTCAAAGGTGTCCATACAGGTGAATAAGACGGCCTTCTACATATAGCTTGTATTCCATTTTCATTTTCATTTTTTTTTTTTTTTTTTTACAAAGAATACTCTCAAAAGTGAATGAGAAAGGAAATGTGTACGGTAGATGGTTTCTCAATATAAACACATTCCTAGAAAACATTATCTTAAAATGCTTCTTTCTTCGGCCTGCTCTCATCCAGGTGCATTTGGCAGTGAAGCATAGCAATGAGAAGAAGCTGTTTCGCTGCACAGCCTGTGCCTGGGACTTCAGGAAGGAGGCTGATCTTCAGCTCCATGTTAAGCATAACCATCTGGGCCAAAGGTCAGGCCTCCCAGGGGGGCTCGGAGCAGGTACAGTTCACCTTTCCTTGGATCATGGCTAAGTTTCATTAGAAAAATAGACCTGACTGGAAAAATGCATAATAATAATGGTGCTAATCGTAAAATGGAACAAAATATAATAAAGACAAGCAGAAATCGACACTGACCAAAGAAAACCAACATAAAAATACAGTTTGTACAATGTTTACTTGACAGCAGTTTTTGTAGGGTAGATTGAGCTTGAATCTACACATCTTACCCTAATTCTGGTCTCACAGGACTCAAGCCTCGAAAGTGTATCTTCTGTGGGGAGACGTTTGGAACAGAGGTGGAGCTCCAGTGTCACATCACTACGCACAGCAAGAAGTTCACATGTCGTTTCTGCGGCAAAGCTTTCCATGCCATCTCACTGCTAGAAAGACACCTGAGGGAGAAGCACTGCATCTTTGATGGTGGAAACATCACTGGCAATGGAGGTGGGACAGGGAGCAGTGGGAGCCAGAATGGGACGCCCAATGGGCTGGCGCAGTCCTCCAAGCGAGGAGTAGGAGGAGGAGGTGGTGGCAATGGAGGTGCAGGAGTTGTTGAAAGAGCGACGGTGGTGGCTGCTGAACAAGCCGACCTGCAGAACATGTTGATGAAGGGTGGAGTTGTGGGAGGAGGAACAGGCCAGGGGGCAGACACAGCCAACAGCCACGAGGCAAGTGGGGGTGAGGAGGAGCTGGACAATTCAGAGCCCATGTATGCTTGTGATATCTGCGGAGCGGCCTACACCATGGAGTCACTTCTTCAGAACCACCGGCTGCGTGACCACAACATCCGACCAGGAGAAGATGATGCTGGTAACCACTTATTCCCTCCCCCCCATCCACTCTTATTGTTTTGAAGGGGTTTCTTTTGTATTTGCAGTTTATTTCATAATTTTAATATTTCAATGATGGCAATAATAATCATACATCATGTTGTAGGTTCTCGAAAGAAGAAGGCAGACTTCATCAAAGGGAACCACAAGTGCAATGTGTGTTCGAGAACTTTCTTCTCTGAGAATGGGCTTCGTGAGCACGCTCAGACACACCGTGGCCCCACAAAACACTACATGTGTCCAATATGTGGCGAGCGTTTCCCCTCTCTGCTAACCCTCACTGAACACAAGGTTCGTCCACTTCTTTCCAGCCTGTATATGTACATGTTTGGGTGTACATATACACCCAAACATGTATGTCTTTTGAGGTATCTATGTTTTAGCATGTCATTTAGAGGCTTATACAGGAAGATCAAACGTAGTGTGGATGCCTCACAGGTATAACAACACAGCTGTCTGTGTAGATGCATGTTTTTTCTTTTCTCTTGTGTTACATTTTGATGTTTTCTGTCTGTGTACCTGTCTTTTGATCCTGAAACTTCTTTGGCTGCTTTGAATTTAGACCTAAAAAAATGTTAAATTGTCCTATGAGAGGCAATTTGTGCTGCAGCACACTACAGGAAAATGTTTGCATATTTACAAAATGTAGCCTATTGTGTAATGCAGCTATAGTCAGTTATTATTGCAAGTCTTTTTATGTTTATGTAAAAGACCATGAAAGACAAATATTTTTACAGTATACTGATTTCAAGAAAAAAAGTAATCATAATGATAATAATATTAATTATAGCAATGATAATAATAACAATAATAAATTAGGGTTTTCATGTATCACCATGCAATATTGGTTATGAGGAAATTTTTTTTTATTCTTTTGAAAGTTCTTTTATCAATGCTGTGTTAAAAAACTTTTGCATTATTACTTGTGTGTATACTCTCTCTCTCCAGGTGACCCATAGTAAGAGCCTGGATACAGGAACCTGTCGAATCTGTAAAATGCCCCTGCAGAGTGAGGAGGAGTTTATAGAGCATTGCCAGATGCACCCGGACCTCCGGAACTCCCTCACCGGCTTCCGCTGTGTCGTCTGCATGCAGACTGTTACCTCCACCCTGGAGCTGAAGATTCATGGCACCTTCCACATGCAGAAGCTCTCCAGCGGTTCTGCACTTGGTGGAGTTGGATGTGGAGGTGGGAACGGAGGAGGAGGTGGAGGGAACGGCTCAGCTTCTTCATCCCCTAACGGGCAGCTGCACCAGCATAAGCTGTATAAATGCGCTTTCTGCCTAAAAGAGTTCAAAAACAAAGGGGAGCTGGTGAAGCTGGATGTCAACGGCCTGCCTTATGGCCTCTGTGCTGGCTGCATGAGCAGGTAGGTAGTTGTTTTATAAACCCTGATAACAGTGGGTGTTAATACAGACAGCACTAGATTACCTCTTAAAATCAACAGTAGCATACTGGTATACAATAGATGTTTACATGTGCTGCAAAATTATAAACACGATTACTATGATAACTCTTAAGCCTCTTTCACACATTATAGTATTGAGCACTGTCTAACTAGGTAAATTACGTACAGTATGTGGAAAAAATAAGTGACTGGCTACTTTTGCTGTAACAGGCTGACCCATGGTCAATTAAGTTAATAGACCCAAGAATATTTTTCTTTTAGTCTTTCTATCTCGGTAATGAAGCAATGATTCTTTTCCACTTAGGCACACAAGTAAATGTACACATTAGATGCTGCTGATTGGAAAACTGTAGGGAAAATGTTTTGAAAGAGAGTGTTCCATGTTAGCTGCCTATGGCACTATTTTGACCACTTGAAATGATAATTTCCTGTTGTGTTCATGGTCTCTTTATATGTGGCGTAAGGGCAGTGATTTATGCTGCCTCAAACAGAAATGCAACAGTGCAACGGCGTATTTTCTAGTATTCCTGGAAAAGGGGCTTCAGGTGTAGTTGAGAGCTTAACCCTTTTTTCGTGAACACAGGTTAATATGTAAACACCTGTACAGTTTGTTGAGCAACAGTTTTAATCGCTGAAATTAGCTAAAATGAAACAAATTCTCAATCAAATCAGGGGCACGAACGGCCAGAGCCCGAGCCAGGGAGGAGCCGCCACGCCTGGGGACACGCAGGGAGAGAAGACCATGGCCGGGCTGAGATGTCCAGAGTGTGGGGTGAAATTTGAATCTGTGGAAGACTTGGAGGGTCACGTCCAGACAGATCACCCTGAGGTCAGCCCCGAAACCAGTGCAGGAGGAAAGAAGGCAGAGGCTTCACCCGCACCGAAGGTGAGACAGAGTGGACTGAGATAAGAAAGACATAAATGTTTTTATATAAATTATTGGCTGTAATTGTTCGTTCCTACAGGGAGAAGGAAGTGAATAGATGCTGTATTAAAAAGTATTTACTCAAATACTGAAAACTAGAATCAGGTTTGCATCTTAGATATTAATATCTCTGTTGTCCTAGACAAAACCATCAGATAAAATTTGCAGGACTGAGAGGGCAGTGCAGTAGATGAAACAACACACAATAATGATGGCAGTATTGCATTTGAAAGTCATGTAAATAAGATAAACAGCATTTAACAGATGGAGACATTTTCAGGAGTGCAAGAGACTCAAAAATCCTGCTGACTGTATGTTTCCATGAGTTTTGTGTGTGCGTGAAGTGTTGATGCGTGCTGCTGCTTTTGTGTCTGTAGCTTGCATACGAATGCATGTGTGTATGTCGGTGTGTGTCAGCTGAGCCCCACTGGGTCCTGTGGCTGGGGCGTGCTGAGGCATTGTGGGAGCTGTTCGCTCTACTTGATATTGACAGTCAGGCTCCCCGGGACCTGCCGCGTGTCTATGTGTGTGAGAGTGTGTACTTGGAAGTGAGCGTGTGTGTGTGCATGCGCGTGTGTTAGAGACAGTTCCCAGGGACCCTCTGTCTTACCTGCACCTTTGTTTCTGCTTAGTCTAACAGCACAAAGAAGACAAAGTAGGATTTCTCTGTGTGTGTGTGTGTGTGTGTGTGTGTGTGTGTGTGTGTGTGTGTGTGTGTGTGTGTGTGTGTGTGTATTCAGTCTAGCAGGCTGAAGCAGCAGAGAGATAGTGGAAGTGGGGCCTTTGTGTATTTTGTATGTGTTTGTGCATGAGTGATTGCTGTGTGCTATGAATGGATAAGCAGAGCCTCTGCCTCTCTCTCTCTCTCTTTGTTTCTGTGTCTCTCTCCCTTGTTTCTCTCGCTCTTTCTGTATCTCTTTCTTTCTCTCTTGTCTTCTTTTCTTACACACTCATTCCTTCTGTTTCTGTTTCATTGCTTCATCCCTTAATCTTTTTCCTGTTCACTCCCTCCCTTATTAATTTCTGCCTCTCTCTCTCTTTCTCTGCAGAGATCTTACTTGTGTGTGTGTATGTAACTGCATACTTCTTCTTCCTTTCACCAAGTCTCCAAAGATTTGGGTTTTCAGTGTTGCTTGATTAGTGCGAGACTTTGTGTGGGGCATACAAGTATCATATTTTGAGGGTCCAATGCGAAAGGGGTATAAATGCAATTCTTAAAGACAAAAATTAATTTTTTTAATGCTTGACATTTTTCAAGCATTGATTTATATAAATGTAATTCATTTTCATTTTAAATATATATATTTTACCAGTTTTGTAGTTATAACTATTACCAAATACCCTGATTATTCATGAGGCTGCAGGTTTATTCTTTCTTTCTTTCTTTCTTTCTTTCTATCTTTCTTTCTTTCTTTCTTTCTTTCTTTTACAGGCAAAATATTTCACTCTTGAGTGGAATACATTATATAATATTATTTTTAATGGTGATTTATGTATTGTCATGGGCTCTAAAAGTGAATTTGTTTCTGATTTCACAAAGTTATAATAATGTTTTTGTTGTTTGTGTGTCTTTGTTACAGAAAAAGACCTACCAGTGTATTAAATGCCAAATGACATTTGAAACAGAAAGAGAGATCCAGATTCACGTCGCAAATCACATGATCGGTGAGTGAGGCACAGCTCTTTTTCTCTGTGTTATGTGTGTGTGTGTGTGTGTGTGTGTGTGTGTGTGTGTGTGTTATCCTAATGACTGTGAATGTCACATCTCTTTTGACTCTCTCGTTTAATAGCACGACTACACTGCCACTCTGTTCTACCCACACACATTTAATTGAACACACACATGAGCTCACACAAACACAGATACGGAGGTGTGAGACAGGCAGGTGAAATGAAGAGCTCTTTTTGACTTGTGCGCTGTCTGGACCAGCTGTTGTGCAATTTATCACTTAGCTGCACCTCTGAGGGTTGGAAAACTTTACTTAGAAAACAGTAGAGATTTCAGATAAAACTTTCTAGTCTGAGTGTGATATTAAGCTTTTTCAAGAGCTCAAGTTAATATAATCCTTCAAACATGAAATACTTGGGTATTCATGTGGTAGATAAATCCATGCACACTTTGAGCATGGTTGTATTGTGGTTATCATCATTGTATGGCATTAAAATGAGTAAGGTTGTAAGAGCATGGATAAAGACATTTTGTATAACATTTATATTTTTACAATTATTATTACGTATAACTCAGGGTCTTGGTGTTCCTATCCTAAATGTGTTCCCTGTTGCTTAGTGATTACAGGTGTACTGTATGCATATACATTGGAACTGCCTACAAAGGGAGAAATAGCAGCAGAGAAACACGCTCAGCAGGCACCAAGCTAGTGGACATAACTCAGCCTAGCCAACAATTTTGGTTTAAAATGACATTTTTTGAGATTGACTTGGACAGCAAAAACCCTGTTATACTGAGGTACTCCTGGAACAATGTACTTTGTGGTCAGAAACAAATTCAGCTGTGTCTGACCAGCTGCTTTGTGTGATAGAAAACAGGCAAAAGATCCAGATCCAGAGCTACTACAGTGACTTTTTCATTTTTGTCCCATTATCACCTGTTAAAGGCTGAGAAAAGATATGTGTGTGTGTGTGTGTGTGTGTGTGAGTGAGAGTGGACCTGATCTAATGCACCTGATGTATGTGTGTTTAACTAAAAATTTGTGTTTAACCAAAACTACCTTATGTATTTTGGAGTCCATGTCCTTTTATGAGCTTCCCCTGTGACAGTTTTTTCTGCTCGCTACTAATTTGCTGCCTTAGCATCTCTGTTGTCATGGAGATTAACGAGGTGGGCCTGTGAGTTGTGCTGGGGAACAAACGCTCTCTACCCCCACCCTTAGCCCCACAACAGACCTGACAGACAATCCCAGAGTCACTGATGTACTCTGAGATGTGTGTGTATATGAAGCTGAGGTAGAGCAAGAGTCTGTGTGCGCGCGCGTGTGTGTGTGTGTGTGTGTGTGTGTGTGTGTGTGTGAGAGAGTGCTGACATCGCTCTGAGTCATCTAGTAATGTCTGGAGACGTTAGAAGAGAGAATTGAAACAGAAGTACAGCTGGAGTAACTTTTACTTTTTTTCCCCCTGTGGTCCACACACTCTCACACATACACTCTCTGTCTGACGCACACAATCAGGGATACACAAACACAGGGACAAACTTTACCCACACATACACATGCACCACCCATGTAAAATAACACACACTTTAGTTTCTGGTGTCTTTTACCTACTGTTTCTCTCTGTCCTTGTTTTTCTCTCTTCACTGCATTACTGAAACAACCCCTCCTTTCCATGTGTTCCTGCGACCTTCTTCTGTCAGCTCCTAACCCTTTTTTATCTCCTCCCATTTCTTCCTTCTCACCTCTGTTCCTCCACCCTGAGAGTTCTGCCAGTTGTCCTGTCATTTCTCCCAGTGTTTCTGTAACTCATCCTCCTCTCTGCTCCTGTCTCTCACTCTTTGTGTCTCTTTTCCCTGGATGCACCATCTCTCACACACACACACACACACACACACACACACACACACACACGCACACACACACACACACACACTTGCTCCACTATCCCTGTGGGGACACAAGCGTACCCTTATCTTGACCA
This sequence comes from Seriola lalandi dorsalis, assembly GCF_002814215.2. Lineage (NCBI taxonomy): Eukaryota > Metazoa > Chordata > Actinopteri > Carangiformes > Carangidae > Seriola > Seriola lalandi. The sequence continues at coordinate 401,261 of NW_019524848.1, read as the reverse complement.
TCACAATTTAGTGTCTTACCCAAATGCTGCCCTAAACCTAATTCTGACCCTAACCCTAAAACCAAGTCCTAACCTTCAGAAAGCAACTTAACTCTCAATTTTTTGAGTGTGCATTCAGGTTAAAGTCCCCACTGAAGTGTAAGAACAAGAACACACACACACACACACACACACACACACACACACACACACACACACAGTGGTGGCAGTTTTGGGTTAATTAACATGCTAATTAAGTGAAACACTAGCACAGATTAATTATGAAATTGAGGCAGATTATTTTTAAGAGTTTGCCCAGTTCCTATTATTATATTTCCTACAAATGCCAACTCCCCCACCCCTTAATGAAGAAGAAAGCAAATAAGAGAAAGGTCTCATTTGGTGTAAAGGCATTGGTGGTGGGAAAATTACAAGACAAAAGATGTAAAATTTTTCTTTCACAGCCGGTCTTTCATTTACTTGAGCTCTGTTTTCTCCTAGCTTCAACATGTGACTTGTGTTATCAGATCACAAGTGCGCAGTCATGAATAAAAATGTTTAACTGCGCCCAAAACAAAAACATCATTGGCTTCGCTGAGGGCTCATGTAGTCAGTTTTGTGTTGTGTGTTAGCACAGCAAATCGGATTTACCTGTGCCTAGCAAGGATAAAGTTTTTAATTCTGTACCTGTGAGGTGAGGTGAGGTGAGGTGAGGTGAGGTGAGGTGAGGTGAGGTACTTCAGAACTGCAGCAATCCTCCTCCAACACTGCACATTAACTCAAGTTTACTTTCTGTTAGCAGTATTTAATTCCCTGCTGATTAAGTCAAATGGCAAATATAAACTGCAGTTTGTCTGGTAGACAAAATTTGAATATGTGTATATGTGAATGTGGTTATAAGAAAGGGCGCTAACAGCTTTTCTCAGTCTTTTCACTTTGCCTCTCTCTTTTTCTTTTCTCTGTATTTCACTTGATTTCATCTCAGCCAATAGCATCGGTCTCATATTTTAATTGTGCTGCTCATTAACAAAATAAATCTTAAACCTGTTATATTGCCATCTCCAGTAACTTTAAATTCTGCAGACTTAACTATACTGTTTCAGTGTAGTGTTGTGTGGTGTCGAGGCAGCAGTTTCTAATTCTCTGTAGGCTCTACCTGTTGACTATACAGTGTCATGCATTCATCATGTTAAGAAAACAAATCATTTATGCTGTAGGCTCCTATAGGCACAATGTGTGCTGGCGATACTGGCTAATGTTCACAAACACCTTTCTTCACATGCTCAGGGTGTGAATGTGCATTACACCAACACACACCGGCTGACTCTATAATACTATATGTGATATTGTGAAAGTGTTATGTTTCCGTTCTTTCCTTTCTCGTCACATTATTTCCTTTCTCTCATCCAGTTATCTTTTTCAACTTAATCTTCGTTTTATTCTTTTGCAACACCCCCATTATCGATTTTGGCTATTACCTTTGGCCAGGTGTCACTGCCTGTCTATCAGTGTCATCAGGTCACACAGCTCTCTCACCCTCTACCACTGGTAGGTGTGCTTGTGTCACTTGTGATATTCTCACATTGTTCAATGAAACAGCCGCCCCCTCAGCCTGTCTGTGTATCACAGAAAAATAATGTGAAGAAGATCTAAAATAACAAATTAAATGATCATGATGTGATTGTTATTTTTCAGTCAAACAAACCTGTTACCATCATACTGTCATTTTCGACTGGTTGAGGCAGAGGACAGGAGGGAGTTTTCTCTCGCCTAATCGAGTCCGGTAATGTGATTGTCACATTGCTCCATGGGTAATACATGGTGCACCCCACAGTCCTGTTAATTACACTGTCAGAAAGAGAAAGAGAGACAACATTCAGGGAGACAAAGGAAGAGTGGGTCAAAGTGAGAAGTCTAGAGAGGAAACCTTGTGGTGCGGAGTAAAGTCACTGCATGTGAGCTTCACCTGTGTTTGGATTCAAGCGAACACAGTTTGAAGGACATTTGTCACCAGAACATGTTCTCTACCTATTGCTTATCACCTATTTGTTTATGTGTTACTCCCTTAAAGCAGTTACTCTTCATACTATTCGATTTACTTTTGATCTTTTACTCATAAATGAGTAACTGTGTTTAAGCTCAATAAGATGAAGATGATGATGTGGAACAAAAAAATTTATGCCACAGGCTGGCATGTCTGATATTTAAAGAAAAGACTCTGAAACGGTTCACAGCCCCAGGTTCTGCTTTACAGTGATGGTATAGTCACACCCTGTGTGTGTTCCTGCTAGTTTTGGCTGTTACGCAGCACACAAGTTAATTAAAACACCATGTGGTCAATGCCCTGCTCTAGAGGCAGAGACGGGGAGGGAGGAAGAAACGTGAGAGAGGAGAGGCACGATAGGAGGGAGAGAGAAATCATGCAAGAAGGTGGAAGGGACAGTGGAAGTTAATAGTTGAATTTTTTTTTATCGCTTTACCGGTTTGCACAATGTTTTATATTCAGAACACTGGTTTTGTACATCATTGGGCTTGCAGTCAGCTTATTTCACGGGCTGGCTGTAACCAAGTGGGTAAGGCTGGCGCGTGTGGATTGATCTGCACTGTGTTGACCTTTCTGGATTGTAGCTTCAGCCTGTATGTGATCCTTTTATAGTAATGGTTAGACAAGGACTAGATAAAACAAAAGAGAATATGGAGCTTATGCCCCATAGAGTAAGTGTTAGAACAACAGCTACAGTGGATTAGCTTGTGAAATACCCAGAATTCAGTGAGATGTAATATCACTTTCCAAGCCCCACAGAAAGCCAAACTCATATTAAATGATGTTGGCAAAACCACTTCAAAATCCATAATCTATTAACTGGTAATGATCTCAGAATAAAGCTGGTATACTGGTAGTGCCCACACTTCACATTGTTAAAACACACACATACCTTCACACGTAGCCTCAGTCCATATCCCACACACTGAGGAGAGAAAGAGAGAGAAATTGAGTTATCTGTTTTTGCCTCAGGTACCAGCTTGCCATTTGAGAATTTTTTTGGTATTTTTGTGTGAGAGACAAAACCCTAAGGGCAAGTACAGTATACTGTACATCATGTATCTACATTTAGATATAGTAAAGTATGTACAAATAGCATGAAAAAATTATGTTAACCAGATTTTAAAAATTTGCATTTGTTTACTTATGTATTTTATAGGTTAGAATTCTGTACTGTTTGCTTTTGCCATAATGATTGAATAATGATTGAATTTGAACTTATTCATTAAGAGAAACTCCAGTACACCGTTAGGTGTTAGCCATTGTGTTTGTGTGTGTGTGTGTGTGTGTGTGTGTGTGTGTGTATGAATTTGTTTCTATTAGACAAAAAATAACTCTTTGTCTATGCGGGGTTTTGTAACATATCTAGCGTATGTGTGTGGGTTTGTGTGTGGGTTGGGCGGGATATCCCACCTGTGTGTAAGTGTAATCACAGAGCTGTGTGCGTTCGGTTTTTCTAGCCCCCCAACACTCCTGAGCAGGTGGGAAGGGGAGGGAGGGCTTGAAGAACCAGAGATGAGAGGAGAATGTAGAAAGTATTTATTTGTGTTTTTGGCTGGGCACACTTGGGGGGGAGACTTCATGGGAGGAGAAGATGCGAGGGGGGTTAGCGAGGAGATGAGAGACAACAGAAAAAAGAGAAGGGGGCAGAGCTGATGGTGGTGGAGGGCGGCACTGAAAAAGAGAGATGACAGTAAACTTCAGGGTTTTTATCTCTGCATGTGGAGCTGCCTAGTCAGGTAGCTAATTTTGACAGAAAAGCAGCACCACGCTCATGTCTGTGCATCTGCAGCTCTAGTAAATGTACCATGATTACTTCTGGGTGAAGTTAACATCACCTGCACCATCCAAATTTAAATTGTTTGCTTTTAGGTAACATCCTGATGCTCTACTTCATCATCATCAAGGCTTAGTTGGAAGATCGTGAAGGAATGCAATAACTTCCTTACTTTGTGGTTTAGTTGTTTATTATGACTCAATTTGTTTTGTCTTTGTATCCCTTTTCGCTGCTCCCCTCATTCTATGTACATGTGTATTTGTTTGTATGTGTATGCGTGTATGTCTCCTTGGACTATACCGCAGCGATTTTTGGCAGGCTTTATTGTTTTCTGCTGTGCAGCTGCACATCATGAAGAAGTTCCCTCCCTGTGTAATGGTGTGAGGTGAAGACACAATTCTGTGTGTGTGCGTGTGCGTGCGTGCGTGCGTGCGTGTGTTCCAGTTTGACCTGTATGGAATCAAATAGCAACTTCCATGCCATTAAGTGTCACCACAGGATCCCTATTGAAATGTTGAATGTGGATTTAGTTAAACACTCACAGTGATGGAAATAAAACGGAAAACTATGACCTCCACTTAGTGATCAAAAACAAATCACCCATTTACAAATAATCTTTTACATCTTTTGATGTAAGATATTTTTAAAACACAGCATCAGCGCTATTTAATGTTGCAAGTATTTTAGCTACGATCAGCAATACGGCATTTTTACATCGTGTATTTTATGCTGACGTTCATTAACATGCATTGTCCCTATCAAATAAACAAATAAATGTTAAGAAAGCCCCTTTTAAAGGGGGTGAAGATGACTCACACATACACACACTGAAACACACACATACGCACACACTGACACACACATGCACATTCAGGAATAAGGTCCTTGACAGCATGTTCTGAGTGTTGCATGCAGCCACTAATGCTTTACTAATCACCTCATTCTAGATTTCACAGCATGAGACCTCACTTCTCAAACGCATGTAGACACACACACACACACACACACACACACACACATTTTTTTTCTCTCATACACACCATTTGTGTCTGCACCAAACATAAGCTGTGTGCACACAAAGAGACACACAGAGCATGTTACTGTATCTCCCCTTTCCATTAGTCCTAATTAGGGACCAGTCTCCAATTAGCATACTGACTGTAACCCTTACACTGACCTGCTGATAACACTATACAGTGTCCTCTCTCTCTTTCTCCGTCTTTGGTAAAAAATTTCTCCCCACAACCATGGCTTCTCCCCTTTTTTTTCACCTACTCCCTTCCATGTATCTCATTTTGTTTACCTCCTTTCTGCCCCTCACTGTAGCCTTTAGCTGTAGCAGCATTAAGGAGTCAGCTTTAAGCTTCAAATGTGTCAAAATGTCACTGTAGTTATCCTGTAGCTCACCAGCCCCAAAAAATAAACACACTTCCTTGGTGACGTGGTAATAAAGGTTTCAAAGAGGGGGGGGTTTGTTAGTTTTTTTTTTAACAAAGGTTGGCTTTTCTCATTGACAGCAAGCTAATTTGTCTGCAATACTGCTTTTTGCCTCCTCCCACCACATACCAAGTTGACACTACGTATTACTAACCCTGCCCATTTTCTCCTTCGCTCTCCCTCATTCCCACCTGCCTATTGGATGGCACGTAGAAGAGCCCACCTGTCGGCAAGGTTTGTCCCCTTTCTGTCTCCTTAGCTCGCATTATGAGCAAGACAGCACTGTGCTGTCTCACTGCCTGCCCATCAGCATTTCATTTTTAAACATTTTTCTGCTTTTGAATATGCATAGATTAGTATTTAGCACATTTTTTCTTTTTTGACTTTGTATTATTCCACACAAGTTATTGGCAAGTCACAAATTATTAGCAACATGTGCAACAGCCACATTGCATGGTGTGGAAAACACTTGGAAGCAGAAAGTTTTCAACACAGGCTAGACATTGTTCAGCTTTTTCTCAGTAGTAGAAATCAGTGTTTATATTAAAAACACTATCAACTGTGTTCAGAAATCTTGAGGGATGATTTTGTATTTGGCAAATTTTAGCCAAATCTTTGGCCAATTACCCCTGACTGCACCTCAAAACCTCATTCACCCCAATCCCTGCTGCTAGCTGCATGTTTCATTTTCCTTCCCACCTCATACACAACACACACACACACACATTCACACACACAGACACACGCACACAGATGCCTTGGAGGTATCGAGTGGCCACTCACCTGGATCTAAGTGCTCCCCGTGGAATGTGGTGGCTAATGATGTGTCCACAGCATGAGCTTTACTTACCTATTTACATCAATGCACTCTAATAACGTTAGGTAGCCTTGCACATTCCTGTGCTTTACATTTTGATGATAAATAATTAAGGGACATACTTCAAAACTGCTGTGTTTTTGTTTGCCTGACACGTGTCTACTGGTCAGAGTCGGTATCATTTCACTCTGAATGTCCCTCATTGAAAAAGCTGCATCTGAGCTCTTTTCTCCTTGAAGGCCCCCGAATGAAGTGAGGCGCTCACTTGAATCACTTTTGCTTTCACCTTTAAATCTGGTGGTGACATTGAGTGCAGACCAGAAACAGTTCATGAAACCCTCTGTGTGGAATAAGGCATTAAATAAACTCAGCTGGCTTTTATTTTGTACCTGGAGGTTGCACTTATCAGCCATTTCAGAAGAGCCAACCTGCATTCAGCCCGTCTATTAGCCTGCAGTCAAATCTGTGATGCGCTTGGCTAGTAATGTCGGTCTGCTGTCTAAGCAGCCGTCCCAAGGGCTGTGGCTGAGCTGGTGTGTGTCTGTGCACACATCTTTCTATGCTTCCTGGTGTCCTCTTTCTTCCCCCACTTTCCTTTTACACATGCACGCACGCACGCACACACACACAAACACACACTACAATGTATGTATGTGTATGTAGTAGTGAGCAAGGTCTAATGTGGTTACTTTGTGTCACTGAAGACTTAATGAGGCGAATAAGAAGCTTTTGGAGTCAATGGAGGTGGATAATGCGGTTGCCGGTTCACTCATGTATGTGTGTCTGTCTGTGTGTGTCACAGTCTTTGCCACCAGCTAACAACATTGCTGTTTTATTCTGCCTTGTTGCATCTGAACTAAAACGCTACAGACTACTCGGCCTTCTGTCTTACTGGTGTGTGCCTGTGTCTGCACTAAAGTGAAGAAAAAGCTTCACTTACTGCAGTTATTAGTCAACAGCTTGTCACACAGTCTGAAAACACTGAAATGAAGTACTGCAGGAACGCTGCTAATCCTGTCCCAGGCCGTCCTGTCTGAGACAGTTTTTAGCACTACAGGTGATGACAGAGGAGTGTACTTAAATCTCAACACACAGATCAACTGGTGTTCCTTCCTATATGAAGTAGTAAAAGCTGTTTACACACTCTTCATTCACCCTGCACCTCTCCTCAAACACTCCTGATCATACGTGCTCTCCATTCCTACCAGCACTGAATTTTTTTAATGAGTTATGTCACTGTCACTAACAGTGCTCGCACTAGAACTGTCACTACTTCTATTACTACTATTACCACTGTTTACACTATCTGTTTTCTTTAATGTTAACCTTCAATACAAAACATATTCAATTTTAGGGGTCTTTTTTTAAAATTAATCTTCCTATTAAAGCCTCACTGTTGGGTACATTGGAAGTAATATCAGAATATTTAGTAAAGTAAAAATTTATTTTTAACTGTTAATTTTTAGAATAATGTTGAAAGAAACAGTTATTCTGTATTTTGTTCTTGTTGTAGAAATATTAATTTGCCAGTATAAATAAATTGCTGTGCACAAAAGCATAAATCAAATTCATACACTATGAAGCAGTTTATTCACATTCTTACATATTCCTCACTAGAAGAGTTGCTACACCAGACAAATAATAATAATAGAAAAATCTGATCCATAAACAGTTTGACTGGAGGACTGAGCAGGATGTTGGTTTGCACTATGATGGTATGAACACAGATGACAGCCCTCCCCCGTCTTCCATCCCTCCCCCCTTCCATCTTTCCCTACATCCCTTCCTCCCTCCCTCCCTCACCACCTGGAGCCAGCGAGCCGTGACACCAGAGGGAGGGAGGGAGTGATGATGAAGGGACAAGGGACAGAGAGAGAGAGAGAGAGAGAGAGAGAGAGAGAGAGAGAGAGAGAGAGAGAGAGAGAGAGAGAGAGAGCTAGAGCTAGAAGAAGAGAAGGAAGGGGAAGGATGGGAGGATTAAAGATGAAATGGGGCATATGTAGACATATGTAGCCTAAATAAAAGAAGATGTCTGTGTGTGACTGAAATTAATTTTGCTAATAGCTTTACTTTAAAAGTGATTAAGTGCATTATACATAAAATAGAAAGTGTTGCAGAAGTATTGAATAGGTCTTTTCCAGCGCGTGAGGTCGTAAATCTGGAAGTTTTAATGAGGAAATGGCTGTAAAACGGTCCATTGCATTTGTAGCAAGCAGAATAACATGCTCAAAAGCACAATCTATGATGTTACCAGTAATCTATAGAGAGCATGGTTGTGTTTCATGAAGGTAACATTCTTGTAAGTCCATTTACTCACCCTGTATTGTCCACTCTTTCACATTTTAAATCCCTCTCTGTCATGCTGGTGTGTAGCTTTCTTTTCCTCCGACACTGTTAAAAGAAAGTGTTTGCTGTCTGTTATCCCACATAACCTGCCAATGTCGGCTTTATTGACTGCGCATGAATACATAGACAGAATTTTTAGTGTGTTTCTGTTTGTGTGATTTCCAAGGCTGGGAGCATGGTGGTCCCCTGGAGAGCTAATTTTGTCGTCTTCTCGCTTGATTTACCTTCTTCTTCTTCTCCTGTTTATTACCAGTCATTACAAGCTGTTTGGAAACCTAATAGGACACACTGACAAATAGACTGGGAGAGACCCAACTAGGATAAGCATCAGAACACAAAATAGTAATTTCTGTGTGTATGTGTGTGTGCATGTTCGTTCATTGAGTGGCCTAAGGTAGAGGGCTATATACCGTACTGTACTAGGGTGCGTGCTTGGGTGTCATGTTTCATGTTCGCCTGTGAGAATATTTGTAAATGCGACATCAGCTATTTTAACTCATATATAGAAGTTATGTGCTTTGTGTGAATGATGTCTTTGTTAGCTCTCTCTTTGTAGGTAGGTGTGTGTGTGTGTGTGTGTGTGTCTGTGTGTGTGTTTGTTTATTGAGCGTGTGGCCACAGATAGAGGGCTGTATACCGTACTGTACCCGCAACCCCCCTTTGCGTTCCCCTCTCCTCTCTCTCTCTTCCTCTGTCTCAACCCGTCCAGGTGTGGCTGCACCAGCTGCTAAAGAGAACGGGACAATTACACACACACACACACACACACACACAAACTAACATACACACACACCTCCTCTCTCTCGATCTCTGCTGGCTAATTGTCACAAGACAAACAAGGCGCTTTGCCTTTATGCGCTTCATAAACAGGGGCCAAGCAACAATTAACTCCCTGCTTAATTCACTAACTATTCTGAATTCATTTTCTCCTGTGACAGGCACATCTGTCACAGCTGGTAGCAAGTGAGAGTGTGCTTCATTTTGTGTGTGCATTAGAGGTAGAGTTTGGGCCTGTATAGTAATGCGGTCAGACTGTGCCTTTAAACAGGACGCATTAAGGCTGATTACTACAGTATGTCAGTATGATAAAGTTGCACAGGTGAGCACCTTGATGGCCTGTTTGTGTGTGTATCAGAGAGAGAGAGACAGAGGGCACGAGGCAGTTCGAGGGCCAGTTCGGAGCCGATGCCTTCTCCGAAACCATTTTTTTACTACATTTCAACAGCCAAGACCAGGAGAGACCAGGATCCGACCAGGAAAACTGGTTTGAGAGTGGCAACGACACTTTTCTGGTCTAAAACCGAGAACCACTCAGGGGCTGGCGGTGGGATTATCATGAACCAACTAAACTGTAACAGAGACGTATACAGACGTATACACTGATGTAATGATGTGGCTCTGTAGCCCATGGAAAACTGGCACCAGCTCAGAACTAGAGCTAGGTTTGTGTTGGCGGAAAAGGGGGCTGAGAGTGTTTCAGGATGTGTGAACAAAGAGAATGTTGAGTATATGTTTGTGTGTTTATTTGACTTCTGTGTGTGTCGTTAGTTATGTGTTACTGTTATGTTTTGCTCCTGCATTTGTTTTTATGTGTGTGGGAGCGGGAGGCAGCTGTACACTCTTTTAAAGCATCATGATGTAACACAGCAGGGTGGGCTGACCTGTATTTTATTTCAACTGAGAGTGTGAAGATAGCAGAAGTGAGATAGAACAGTGTGGACACAAATAATTGTTCTATTGAAAGAATCATATAAAATAAAATGGTATGCTACATGGGGTTTAGTGATGCTCAAAACAATAGAATATAACTTACCCACATGAATATTTTTACTTAAACTTCTACACGTAAGCTCTGTTGATTTTATGTGAATGGTTTTTATTGGAACTACTTTCTGTTGGTGAAATAGTCCCTATGAAAACAGCAGGTTCTCTGGCAGGGACACTGACTCAGGAGAGACATACACAGACATATCCAGTTCAACAGCACCACAAACTGTAGCCTCCAAAATGACCCTAAAGTTGAAACAACACTTTTTAAAAACTGTTTCAACACAAACTGAACATTATAACCTTCATTCCAGGTAGGATTTGTTGCAGTACCGTTGTGTTAGTTGGCAGTTTATAAGGCACACCTTGCTAAAACTAAGGCTGTACGAGTTTATTTGTTGTTGGAAAAAATGTTTATAGGTGGAGGTAGAAGTTTCAGATACAGGATCTTGTCAAATAAAACCAAAACTCTCAGCATGGATAGATGGGGACATTGGGATATGTGAGTAGATATTTTTTTAGTCTAATTTAGGGAAACTAACCTTTAAATGAATTTGAACATTTCACTATTCATACTCTACCAGTAAATGTTTTGGGCCAATCGCTGTTTGTAAACATGCATAGATATTAGATTCTAAAAATAAACTGTGTAAAGGTAAATTAAATGTGTCTAATATAACATAGTCTAACCATAATTAAAAGTAACTATACTATATCTGGAAAAAGAGGAATAACAGAAACTGAAGAAAGCTGGTTTGTGAACATTATGGTGGGAAAAGGGACAGAGACAAACATGAGTAAAAGTGATACTGTGCATTGCCAGAACGACACTGTATGTGAAAAAGTGAGACATCAAGAAAGCAAGATGTTGACAGAAATAGTGGTGATTATAAACGAACTGATGTAGGGATAGAAACTACAGACATGGAGGGAACAGGCAAGGGAGAGAGACAAGTGAACGCAGATCAATAGGGTGAAAGGAAGAGAAAGTAAGGGTGTGGTTGGGTGGATCAGGATGAATAAAGCGAGAGACATAAGTAGAGTGTGTCAGAGGAGAGGGAGACAGAGAGGATGAGAGCGATTTCTGGCAGGTTTTGGCTCCCGCTCAGTCCTCTTGCCGAGCAGCTGGACTTCATTAGTGGCTGGTGTTAATTACTGGGACTGTACACACACATGCAGATAAGTGCGCGCACACAGGCACACGAACAAACACGAACAGAAACACACACATACGCGCACACTCACACAGCCTGTGATTCAGGGTCACCTTGCTAGCCTTGTTTGAACCAGCAGAGAGAGGGGGAGATGGTGCCAGACAGACAGAAAAACAGAAATGGAGAGAGCTCACACACAAGTGTCAGTCCACTGTGGGAGCTTTATATGTTATTAATGGTATTTTGAGCAGCTGCATAGTGAGCAGCTGGGAGACGGACAGGTGATACTGTAGATTAGTCAGTGGCTGGACGTAATTAGATGTATATATGGCACAATTGTAATCACAAATTAATGGGTAGGAGAGAGATAAAAAATATGGATTATGGAGATAATGAATGTTTATGGAGAGGATTATGAAGATAGAAATGAGTGCAGTTGGATTTCACAAATGTGTTTGTTCAAATCTTTTTAGATTTTTAAAGAAGGTTCCTCAAAACACTCAAACCAGTCTGACTTTTTGAGAAACGTGACTTTGTGACAAAGGATTGTAACTGCTGGATAAACAACCTCTCAGTTACACTTGTGATGGGGCCACTGTAAAGCTTCAGCGATGAGTCACTGCTCGTTTATGTTCACAGCTTCTTTTATTTTCTGTATTCTTAAGTGCCTGTGAAAAGCTAAATTCATCAAAATTACTCAATATAAACATCTACATTTTTTGTTTAATTATTTAAAGAGGTCACAGTTTATACAATGCAGGCAATATGGAAGTTGACGCGTGTTTTTTTTTTAGGATATTGCAAAAACTGAGTATATTTTTGACAGCAGCCACTTAAGCAAGTTTTTCTTAATGTGGAAATAAAAGTGGTGATCAGGAGCCGGAGTAACTCCAAGTGTTGCTATTTTGTTTGTTCATTTTGAGTCCTTTCCTCTGTATCTTGCTTTTTTGGGCTTGATCTATTTATTTTTTGTTAGTCTACCTCTGCTGACGCCTCGCACTAGCTGATCCCCTGCTGTTCCTGCAGACCAAACAAATTCCATCAAAGCAGGGCATCTGAAACACAGCTGAGACAAGAATCAGACAGGACTAACAAAGAAGCAGGTAATTCCAACAAAGGCCTCTGAAACAATAATCGGTATAACCAAATTTGTCAGTGTTTGCTGTATCTCAGTGTATGTGACAGTATATCCTAACAGTACAGTCACGCTTGGGGGCACTTGCCCAGTATGAACATGTTCTACAATTCGTTATGAAACAGCTAAGAATAGTTCGATTTTAATAGCAGAAAATGTCATTCACTTCCAGTACTGAACAGAATAATGCTCTAAATGATCCAAGATTAAATCAGTGCAATGCAAAGTCTCCCATATTGTCCATAGGAGGTAGTGTTGAGTTAAAGACTCAGTAACACATGCACAGCAAGAACCCAAATTTGAGTTTCACATGTTTTTGTGAACCACAGCTTTCAGAAAATCATTGCCGTTCATACGGGGAGCCGTACCAATTCATGTGGGCATAGTAATAAAGATTTCAAACAGAGCTTTGTGCATTGACTCACTTTCCTCATAATGATAGCTTGTTTGCACAAAGGTCATGACCTCATCAAAGAGATTTTCAGCTGGAGATTGATTATTGATTTGTACAATCGTGTCTTTCCACTTAAATCTATGATTGATGATGATTGTCTTCATTAACAAGACTGGATTCATCAGTGGTTCATTAGAGATACTGGATATTATGGATGAGATGGTAGAAACCTAAAGGTTAATGAAGGAAAGTTTCAACATAAAGTCACTAGTGTGATTCCTGTAGTGACAGACTGTAAGTGAACAACATTTTCTGCTATTAAAATCTAACTATTCTAAGCTGCTTATTGGTGAAGTCTACAAAACTGTGGTCGTACTGTGCACCCCCCCAAATATGGCTCTACCGTTTGAAAGTTTGAATTATACACAAAGCCTCAAATGGGCTGGTGTGAATTTCTTGCTTTGACCAAGAATTTCTCAGAACAACAAAGTGATTCTCCGTTTCTGGTTTCTGCCTCACTGTTGTTGTCTGGCTTTGAATACACATGTCATGTGTTTTGCATACATAGTGTATACTTCGGCCTGTTGCCAGAGGTGGTTCATTACTGAAATATGTGATTTTTTGTCAGACAAGGTTTTACAAATGAGAGTTCATTAATAAACCTAATATTTTTGGCCAAAAGGAAAAAAAAAAAAAAAAACGGCTAAGTCCACAAGAATATGATTTATTGAAAGCTCCACTACTAGCGGTTGATTCAGTAGCTGACTCCGAAACCGTGTGTCAGTCAGAATACAGCTCCTGGAGAGAAATGGAAGATGGTGTAAAGACAGGCAACTGCACAGCGTGAGGTGGGATGCAAAGCCATGCTGGGAGAAGTTGAAGGGTTTTCTTTGGCTCTTAATTACACGACAGAAGACTGGAGAAGGCAGGAGTGAGAGCAAGGAAGACAGAAAGGTTGAAACAACGGTATACACTATCGCTCTTATCTTTCGTCTCTAAACAGATGTCGGCCAGGCTGTTCTCTTTATTGCAGTACAAAGACCTTCTGACAAACACATATATACACACACACACACACACACACACACACACACACACACACACACACACACACACACACACACACACAGGCTTGCACACACATCATCCTGGGTAAATCAATGCATTCTGGTTTCAGTAATTTCCCAAGGTGCTTTGCTCTGCCCCTCTTGGGTGAACAAGGTGACAAAGCCAGTCACGAAGGAGAGAATCTCTTACTTTCTGGCCTCCTTTTTTTTTTTTCTAGCCCTTATTTGCTTTCTTTTTTCCTTCTTCCCTTTATTGCTTTCAGTGCCTGCTTTTCTCCATACTCTCTGTACGTTTACACAATATGCAATTCTCTGTAAGGAAACTCTGTGACGTATTTGCTTTTATCTCTATTTCAATGACAAATCTATAGGGTATCAGTGACAGGCAGAATTTATCAGTCTAAAACCATGTTCATGTCAGCCCTTACTGTTTGGGAGATGTTGTTATTTAGCCTTAACCAGTCAGTAAGGTTTTATCATTGATTGAAGGAATGTGTTGATTTAAGAGTAGTACTGTATAACTGTAAGATGACATGCAATAATCTGTTGCCATTTGCGTGGCAGTATTTCTGCTGCATCATTTTATTTTAATATTTTGGTTCTTTCACAGTAAGTTAATGTTCCCGTTATTAGTCCTGCCTACAAACTTCTGTTTGGCTCGGTTGTTTTTCCAGCCAGGGAAACAACAATGAGAACAATACCAAACTTAGGTGAACCTACAAAAAAAAGCAGAAATGTGGGCATTCAGAGGTCTACAACCAGGGTAATTAAAATTGCTAAAATGTGTCTAAACCGCATATAAGGCATTGTACATGATACAATAATTAACCTGTAAAAGCATATCTTGTGTATAGTAGTAGCAATAGTGCCAGCAACATGGGGCTTTCTTCACTGACAGTCTGTGCCTGCACAATGTCCTGCACAGCATAGAATAACTCACTTGCAGCGCTTCAGAACGTGGGTATATGTTATGTTTAAAGGCTTTGTAATCTGGTGGAATAGTACACACACACACACACACACACACACACACACACACACACCAACAACCTAATGATAATTACAATCACTGTGTAACATCGTGTTGTCGTGTAATGTAGTATTTAGTTCAGGTGGGTTTTCAGTCATCCAGTAAATGATTTTCTATATTAGTCATTCTCTTTTTTTTTCTTCATTCCATGAGTCGTCCCCCCCACCTCCTCTTCCTCATCTCATGTTCTCTGTCCCTCTTCATCCTTGTATCTCTCCTGGATGAGAGACACTCATTTGTGACAGAGCCAACCTGCTAATGGTGGATGGCAAGAAACAAAATTAGCCATGCCAAATAAACACACACACACACACACACACACACACACACACACACACACACACACACACACACACACACACACGCGCTATTTGTACGTACAAACATGGACATCCATCTGGATATACACGTACTGAGAGACTCTCTTATGCAACCGCATACACACACATTCCCAGGTACATGAGCACGCACGGACACACATCGGTGCATGGATACACAAAGCATTCACACTAATGTATTCACATAAAACTCTGTATGCTCCCTGCTGCATTGCTCCTGGTGCTGGGCTCCCTCTCTGCTCTGCGCCGTGCCTCCTCCTCCTCCTCTTCGTCCTCCTCCCCCACCACCTCCTTCTCCTTCTCCCACTACATCTGGCACGCTCAGCTGCCGAGGAGCGCCATAATTATCCCGCCGGAGACGCACATGCATACACACACACTCTGCGACGAAAGCTCACACACACTTGTCTTCGGCGATCCGCGCCGCTCCCTGCTGCTCTTCGTCACTACCGGGGCTTCATTAGAGTGTGTGGAGAGTATGTGCATGTGCAAGTGTGTGTGTGTTTGTGTGTGTGTGTGTGTGTGTGTGTGTGTGTGTGTGTTGATGTATGGTACTTTTGGATGCTATCCAGATGTTTTTTTCTTTATAGTTGAGGAGTCGGGTGTGTCCTAGATGCAACTGCCCTGCTCCTGCATGCTCAGTGTTTTGAGTTTGAATCCTGCCTCTCTGACATATTATCTAGCTTCTTTCTCCGCTTCTCCCACCGTTCACATCAGTGTCCAGTCTAATTTAGCCATCATGTAGCAGACAGCAAGTGGGCAGCAGAGAGTATTCATCCATCTGGGATAGATCTAGGACTTGTTGGGGTGCTGAAAGGGAACATGGATGTTAGTCCTTGCACTGTATTACTCATACATCTTCTACATCTCGTGTTTTTGCCACACAAGAAATCACGCTTCTTTCTGCTTGTATTTATCTTTGAATATAACTAGAATGAATGCAACACATACTAGTAAATATGTGTTACGAGAAATTAGGACAGTATAAATGGAGAGGAAAAAAGACTCCCCTCATTATAATATAAATGTGTTTCATAAAAGGAATAGAAATGGACTCATTCACCCACATGTTTTGTCTCTGCAGTAATAATCGTGGGGCTGTTTTTAGTCTGTCTGGTGTCACATTGTAATTACTGGTCTGTACAGGTGAAGGAGAGGCTGAGGTCGGAGTGACGCAGCCTGTGTGTGTGTGTGGCTGTGTGTGTGTGTGTATTTATAGTATGATTGGCGTTCAGTGTAAGAGTGTGGGTGTGTGTTTGTGAGTGAAGTCTCACAGTGCCCGCTGTGGCTGCTCAGAGTGGTACTGCAGGTTTGATTCCCAGCGCCACTTTGTGTCAGACTTACCACAGAGCAAAAAGCAATTGAGCTTTGTGAAAAAGGTCTGGAAACGCCTCCCACCATTCTATTTTCAATCCGTGCTTTTAGAGCCACAGGAAGCATGGAATAAAACACCTGAATCAGTGACATGGATGGGTGCTAAAAAGCAATCAGGTGACAAGCTTTGACTCTCTCTGTGTGTCACTGAGGCAATAAGCCACTTGAGCCTGTTGATTGCAGTCTGTCTAGATCAGCTGCCTTCAGTTTTTACCTAATCCTTTTTTACTTAAGAAATTACTATAGAGCCCTTCATAAAAGTGTGGTTACATGGCATTTTATATGAAAATGTAATAATTGAGGAATTCTTAAAATTGATTTAGTTTGATCTACAGTCATGTGTAGGTACAGTCAAAGTCCCTACAGGCAAGTCTCGCCACTTGGCAGTCACTTTGGCAATGCTCTCAGGCAGTAATTTCAGGCCCCTATCTAAATGAATGTGCTAAATAACTGCAGTTTCAATGGCCACCAATAAATAAAAACTGCATGTATAGAATCACCACTCAAATTTAATAACAACTGTTATGTGACGCTGCTCCAAAATAATGTTTAAAATGCCTTTTTTCTAATATTGTAATACACATGCACAAGGTTCGCGACAACAACCGTCATAAACCTCAACTCTGCACTGGTGACTTAGCTTGATATGTTATAAAGTAGATGATTGTTTAGGTGTTTTGTCTCCTCCCTTATAATGTCTCTGGTACAGTCACAACTTTGTCCTGGAGCCTTTTCCTCTTCCTCTTTCACTCTAGTTAGTTTTTCGTCCTGAATGCTACTGTTAAATGTACTGAAGACCTTGTCACACCAGAAACTACTAGTCAGCCAGGCTAACAAATTTGTACCACTGACTTCTTTCTAACAGTTGTCTTCAAAACTTTATGGACTAGTTTATATTTCAGAAGAGGATTAAACAAACGTGGATGGTGACACACAGCTAATAATTTTGACTGTTTCCTCCATTTTGGACTCTCCAGTGCTCTGTTTCCTTAAAGCTCAGCACTGTACCAGATTGCACTTCAGCGTTCGTCAAAGTTAAACTCAGCAAAAACAGTTTGTTGATTTAAAAATCTACTGGAAAGATTTCGCTCTGTTTTTTTTCTGGTTTGAAGGCAGGTGTGAGCAGGCCTTTATGTTTGAAAGAAGTTTTAAACCATAGTCTAGCTTTTGACTAATCTGACTTTATCACTAGAGAAATGACTTCTTCCCTCTATTTCTCTTCTTTGTCTGTTTGTTTTAAACAAACATCAGTGAATCATCTATGAAAACAGTGTGAATTAATTATTCTAGTGGTTACTCCATTCATGAATAAAGCTGGGCAAACACTGTGTGTTGTATTGATCGCGTATGTTGTGTTAACTCTCAGTAGATGTTTTAATCAGCCTTTCTGCATGGCCAGAACCTGTGTCTTCTGTGCTCATACTAAATGAATCAATTGATCGGCCACAACATGATTCTCACGCTGAAAGTAACCACAGTGTAAACACCATGACATTTCCAATAAAGTTATTCAAACAAGATGGCTACATCCTCTATAATGTTGAATAGAAAGAGAGAAAGCAGCATTAGTTTGTGCAAGTGTACTAAGAACAGAAAGTAGGAAGAAAAGATGGAGATATGGTGCTGCAGATGAAGTTCAGTTTTATATCACAACAGTGTCAATGCCACAGTTTTAGCCACAACATGTAAAATACTACATCAATAATATTCAAACAAGCTCATTACAATTTAAAATGGATCATTTTACAGCAGTCATTTGGGCAATCAGACTGTGAAACAACTCAAACTGCAACACAGCGGACCACACTTTCTGACCATCCGAAATGCATCTGATCATCCAAGAACTTGGGGGAAATATGGATTCAGTTACGTTCCAGCAGCTCACAGTTACAGCTCCCATCTCTTCTTTTTCTTGTCCTACACATATGTGGACATAAATACAGTTTATACCATCTATATCGATTATACCACATGCAGGTGAAATTGGTAATACATCTGAGCAGAGAATATCTTGGACAGAGTGATGTGAATTCCCCCCTCACATAATGAGAAGCTGTGGGACCAGGTGAATGGCCTGCTGTAGTAGCCTTCAGTTCCTCTGTCCTCTTCTCCTTTAATCCCTGCTGCTATCTCCTGCACTTGATCATCCTATCTGTCCCTCAACCCCACAGCCACCCCCCACCAGTGCCTCCCTCTCTTCATTGTCTGTCCACTTCCCCTACAGTAACAGATTTACCCAAGAGAGTCACTGGACTAACACACACACACACACACACAAGCACACACACACACACACACACACACACACACACACACACACACACAAACAGTATCGCTAGGGGCTCGGGGCCTAGGTAGAAGTGTAATTTCCCTAGTGTTCTCCCTAACCTGGAATAGCTGACAGTGTGACACCAGAAAAGAGAGGGTCTGTGTGAGTGTGTGTGTGTGTGTGTGTGTGTGTGTGTGTGTGTGTGTGTGTGTGTGTGTGTGTGTTGGGGGGGGGGACATTTTGCAAGAGGGTAGAGGTCTGAAGGTACAAAAAAGGTTTTTGTTTTTTTGTTTT
This sequence comes from Seriola lalandi dorsalis, assembly GCF_002814215.2. NCBI lineage: Eukaryota > Metazoa > Chordata > Actinopteri > Carangiformes > Carangidae > Seriola > Seriola lalandi. The sequence goes on along the minus strand of NW_019524848.1, from coordinate 382,039 downwards.
TTTCTCTTTGAGTCTGTACAGAAACTACCTTGTTTTCACATTGGGGCCAAACTGGACTAGCCAGGGCACAGGGCTAAATGACAAATAATACAGAGTTTATTACAAGGTCAAACAGAAGAAGCTTTAGCTTGCTTAACAATCCAATGCACCTGTTGTATCCTGTGTACTGACTGTTGTAGGAAATAATTGTCATAATAATAGAAGCAGTAGAATAATTCAGTTTCTGTTGCCTTTTGGCTCGAGGGTTTGATTTGAAACTGGCCTTAAATAAAAGCTAATTTCTTAGTCATGGAGAGAAGACTGGGACTTTTTGGAAAGTACAAAGTCTACAGACTTTTACATCTTTAGTACAGAAAGAGATTTCTCCAAGACAGAAATTGAATCCCAAGCAAGAGCAGCATTTGAACTTCAGATTTAGTTGTGTCACTACCGTGATCTTAACTTCATATAGAGAAATAATTGTTTTGGCAGTTACATGAACTTTGTGTGTGATACGTTTTGTTCAAGATTATGTGGCACTGTAGAAATTGTGAAATGTCTAGCATTGTGTTCATTTTGTCATGATTTCATTCTCACATTTTTAGTAGACAAAGACCATCATAATCACAATCCTTTTTGTCAGACTAATGACTGCAGTGTCCATCTTTGTGGCTGTCCATCGGTCACTGTAACGCCTGCAGACAGCGCTGGCTTCCTGACTAAAGTTTGGACAAATGACTGTCGGATCGATAGTTTCCCACCAGCAATATTTGGTATCAATGCATGTCCTCCTCATTACCGCAGCAGGCTGCCCTCTCCATGGACCTGAATTATTCATACACACAAACAGGCACAAATATGCAGCTACACACAAACATACAGTTACACACAGAATACTGCATCAGAGTAGATGCTGGCTTTCTTGCTTTCTCTGTCTACCTCCAATCGTGTCTTCCTCCTGCTCACGAAGAGTAGACCAAGCACCAGCCCCACCTCCCTATTTCTCCCTCTCTCTCTCTCCTTTTTTAACATTTCGTACACCCAGATGGTTACTCATGGATACTTTCCACGCTCAGCACATTTTTCTGCCTCTGTGCTTTGACTCATATTTTAGTTTCTAATACTACTAATTAGAGCACACTATTATTTTTTCAAAAGTGATTCTGTTTAAATTTATCTTTAATGACTTCAGTGTCTCTGCAGCAAAATTGGTTTGCAGTAAGATAAGCTTCTTGATCAACACACACCATTGTAAAGTTAGAAAACACATGAAACAGTGCATTAATAAAAGTTAATATAAACTAATTTGCATGTCTTAAAACCTGTGCAATGTAAATCCGAAAAAAGGATTCATGAAAGCTCCATTTTCACTTCTCCCTCTCTTTCCCTCTCAATCTAACATGTGTCAGTCTTTTGCTGTAATCAGACAGAAATGACCTGATCTACACCTGGTCTGCCGTCTCATCTCCTCCTATAATTATGATAATAAAGTTTAACAGCCTGGTGTTGTTGTAGCTGTTAGCCACTTAATGTTGTCTGCTAATGGTTTTTAATGATGCCAGTGTGTGTGTGTGTGTGTGTGTGTGTGTCTGTGTCTATGGTCCCTATAGTCCAATCATGTCTGCTGTGCAAGAGGAAATAGCTATAGGATTGGTGTTAATTGCAGAATACATAAAAAACTGGTGGAACTGGGCTTTGACCTAAACCATTCACTACACCTGTTGACACAAAGACACACACAGATGACAGACGGATGCATTGCCATGCTAGAGGTTGCATTTTAGTTGCTAGAGCACTTGTGTGTGTGCTCCATCGTATAGAATATTTGTATGGTTTAAGGAATGTTGCAGGTTTTTTGGCCACACTACCACACACCACAAGCCACCAGTGAGAATAACATCCACACAAGCACACACACCACAAATTTTGAAATGTGCTTCCTACATAGGATTGACTTCAGACCAGATGTTATAAGTGCTCCTGCTGTATTCAATCTGAGCACTATCACTAAGTTATGTGTGTTGTGTGTGTGTGTGTGTGTGTCTAAAGGAGGTAGACAGTATTTCCTTCCCGTATTTAGTTTAATATACAGTATGTATGTATAATAATATAATGCAGTGCATTCAGAAAGTATTCACACCCCCTCACTTTTGTCATATTTTGTTATTTTGCAGCCTTACGCTAAAATCATTTAAATTCATTTTTCCCTCATCAATTTACACTCAATACCCCATAAAGACAAAGTGAAAATGTAATTTCAGATATTGAAGCACCTTTGGCAGCGATTACAGCCTTGAGTCTTTTTCAGAAATACGTGACAAGCTTTGCACACCTGGATTTGGGGATTTTGTGCCTTTCTTCTCTACAAATCCCCTCAAGCTCTGTCAGGTTGGACTACCATTTTTAGGTCTTTACATAAATGTTTGATTGGGCTCAAATCACGGCCCTGGCCAGGCCACTCAAGGACATTCACAGAGTTGTCCCTAAGCCACTCCTGCATTGTCTTGGCTGAGGTCCTGGATCAGGTTTTCATTAAAGATATCTCTGTACTTTGCTCCATTCAGTTTTCCCTAAACCATGACCAGTCTCCCTGTCCCAGCATGATGATGCCACCACCATGCTTCACCGTTGGGATGGTGATGGTCAGGTGATGAGCAGTGTCTTGTTTCTTCTGACATGACGCTTAGAATTGAGGCCCAATAGTTTAATCTTGGTTTTATCAGACCAGAGAATTTCTTTTCTCACAGTCTGATGGTCATTAAGCTGCTTTTTCGCAAACACCCTTCCACTGAGGAGAGGCTTCTGTCTGGCCATAAAACCCAGATCAGTGGAGTGCTATTGCTATCGTACATTGTTGTTCATCATCAGGTGTTGCCGTGGTACATCGCTCATCGTAACCGGTTGCTATGGTACACTGTTCCTCATCAGTTATTGCAATGGTACACTTTATCAGTTGTTGCTATAGTACACTGTTCCCCTTCTGCTTCGGTACATTGTTGATCACCATCAGCTGCTGCCATGTTACATTTTCCATCATCAAGTGTTGCTATGATACACTGTTTATCATCAGTTGTTGCTATGGTACACTGTTCATCATCAGGTGTTGCAGTGTTACACTGTTCATCATCAGGTGTTGCTATGGTGAACTGTTCACGGTCCAGCAGCATACTGCAAGTCCTGCCTTTTTAGTATGTGAAGCAGCATGGAAGCCTTACTCTGGGGCTGAATTCAGATGAGATATCTGTGTTTGCATGTATGCATTTGTGTGTGTGTTTGTGTGTAGGCGGGGGGCAGTGTGCCCTGAGGCGCTCAGTCCTTAGTGGTTGGCTAACGGGGCGCAGAGCAACCCTCATCCTCACCCTGATCGATGTGGTGTGTGTGTGTGTGTGTGTGTGTGTGTGTGTGTGTGTGTGTGTGTGTGTGTGTGTCTCGTTAGCAGGAAGCAGAGGAGAGTCCAGAGACCCCTGCATTCCCTGCCCAGGGACACACACAGGTCCCAGCACCTGGACCATACACATGTACATACACTCACACACCCACACACAAAGATGCAGATGCACACTCCAGACGCATACATCTCACCACCTCTCTCTCTCTCTCTTACTCTCATTTTCTCCGTCTGTCACTCTCATACACACTTTCTGCCTGACAACACACACACTCACACACCATGCATACAGATTGAGTACACACAGCAGTCCCAGTGCGCTGCAGTAGCACTAAGCTTAAAGTACAGACATGGCCTGTAACACAAACGCACTTGCTGTGAAAGACAGTGCTTCCAGGGGTTTTCAGTGTAGGAAATATAAAGAAAAGATCCGTCTAAACCTGTGGAGAGGCAGTGAGACAGAGACAATGAGAAACTCTAAATCTGAAATATGTTAATTTCTTTTTCATTCTTTCTTTTCATTCATCATTTGCACAGAATTCTATGCACCTGTGTGTATGTTTATGAATGTGTTTCTATTTGTATATCGAGTGCCTTTGTGCATGGCTGTGTGTTTAGGTGCATATGTGTGTTCCTAATCATTATGTTGGTCAGATATTAGCACCCTCTGTCAAACAGAGAACAAGAGCAAGGCAAGTGGATAGACATCAGGGGTGGCAAATGCCCAGCTGTGTGCTTGTGTGTGTTTGTGGACCCACCAGATGGACCATGAAACTGTTGGTGTGGAAAAGGTATGACGGGTGCAAGAAAGAGTAGGTTTGTGTATTTAAATAGGACTACTGATGTTCAAAGGTCCATGAGTGTGAAAGCAGTCCATCTCATTGTCAAGGACACCTTTAATTACAACAACAGGGGGTCCTCTGTGTGTGTGCGCGTGTGTGTGCGTGTGTGTGCGCGTGTGTGTGTGTGTGTGTGTGT